>NC_090896.1:1452500-1457500 GCF_036669925.1 Montipora capricornis | reverse complement strand
ACTCCTTTTTTTTCGGGGGAAAAAACAACCGATGAAAATTTTGCATGGTCATCACACAGGCCTTCAAAAAACTTGAGCGATAATAAAACGGCCATTTTACACTCGATCTTCACCTTTCATTGTAATATCCTAGGCTACTCTATCAGCCAACCAGTGATTGTGTAGTCAGATCAATTAGAATCCAATCATATTTTTTAAGTGTCTGCGTACGTATACAGAATTCTCCTTGATCATTCTCTGAGCTAGCTTTCTTTGCTTTCGTTACGCCAGTTATAGATACCGGATGGCAAAGTTTCTTACCGTAATACAATCAAATTTTCCCCTGCTAAGTAAGCTGCAAGTTCCCTGGTGCCACACCCAACTTCTAGAGGGTGTATACATTTTTTTGTCAAATGGGAGTTTGGACATCCTCTCCTCAGGGATCGTTTAGATTTTTAGCTTTCCCCGTGGGTCAAACTGCCATTCAAATGCCCAAGGATATTTCAGCAAAAGATCATGTCAATCCTTAGATGCTGTAGCTATCCATTGCTCTTCAAATCCAAGCTGACAGTCTTCAGGCGTGTTTTGTGTAGCCAATCAAAAAGATTGTTAGACACAGATCAGATTGTTTCTGATCTCCCAACTCGACATATTATGCTCGGACTGCCTACCTATCCTGTTTATAAGAAATAAACATCCTGTTTAAGAATTATCCCCCTGCCAAAAGAAAAATATTATTAAGAAGTGAAGACAGTGTCTTCCTAATCCTTCCATTGACATCCTGCTCTTTCAGAATGAAGAGATATGAGGTAAAGAAAAGTTTCTTGTCCACTAGAGCAAACACAACCAGAAAGGAAATCTCTCATCCCCTGACCTCACTTGTTTGATTTTTACTAACATCTAGGATTGCTTCAAACAAAACTGGAATGAACACAAGAAGGTCCACAAGACTGTTAAGGCAGCAGGTAGTTTATTGTTCTGCTTTTGTGCATAAAATCTGCATATATTTCAGGTGCTCGATATAATAATTTGCTGTTTTTGTTGAAGTGTACACTTCTTGTCAGTTCTTGTCATCATCTTAGTTTGTAATATTATTAAAATTCGTATCTTGTTATCCTTATTGCATTCTGTTGTATCTTTTAAATCACTCATAGCTAAAATACAGAATTTTAAGCCTGCTTCCTACAACCCATGGCCTGGATATAAATTCACTGGAGCACTGCGACCATGGCCCAAGGTGAGAAAATGATACAATCATTTAAATTACTAAATAAGTGAAAGTGGAGGATAACTTATAGGATGCCGAGGAGGTTAAAATGATATGTGGCTTACAGGATAAGTTGGAATTGTACCAACAGAGTACAGATACAATGTAGCACACATGCAACTCTGTGACCAAGTCTGTGTTGAAAATGTGTGAATTCCTTAATGTCAGACATGGTTATATACATTGACAAAGTTTTGTGAGACAAGGGCTAAGATGAGAAAGACACGTCACTGACAAAGGCCATAACCAATGAAAACATCATCCTCATTTATTTAACATGCTATGTCTTGGTCGCAGCTCCAGAGTTCAGAGCCTGTGACTCATACCACTCGGTAGTCTATTGCTCAACGAACCATGATCCTTCAAGTATTTCCTAGAGGATCAGTGTTTGCATACTGACAATGCTAAAAAGGCACACCTAACAATGTTGGCCACCATTTGTTTCCAGTGCCCCGATAACTAAATTCTTCTTAGGACTCGCGTAAGTGGCAGGGCATAATTTACGATATCTCAGGTGAATTTCACTGAATGCAGTTTGTTGTGTGTTTGCATCCCTTGAAGTAAGATGACTTTTCGGTTGCAGTCCGCCTGGCGAGTGGTTCCAGATCACATTCAGAAGCCAGACTATGCAGAAACTGGTTTGTGGATAAAATAATTTGTATTTCTAGCCATCAGGACCAAGCTCTCTTTTGCTTGAAACTTCTGCATTTTCACCCTCACATTATGGAAGCACAGAACAAAAAAAGGTTGAAAATTTTCTTACAGGTGTCCCACTGTCTGAAATCAAATCAAAACAGAGCATGCAGATCAAAGTTCTTAGTGGAGAAGAAGTTGAAAAGATGCGTGTTGCTTGCAGAGTAAGGAAATTGACTGTTTTTAAATCGTAATACTGTGTTTTCTGTTACTTTTAATTTAGAGTTATTGAAATGGGTCTGTTGTAGTGGTGATTTGGTTGCCCTTGCTATTTGATAATGATTCTTTATAATAATAATAATAGTTGTAAAATAACAATGTTATTATTTTTTAGTTGGCAAGAGAAGTAATGGACACAGCTGCAAATAATGTTAGAGTAGGAATCACAACAGATGAACTTGACAGGATTGTTCATGAGGTAGCAGAAGATCTTTTCTGTTGAAGTATGAAAAGGAACAATATATAATGCCACTCATTAAAGAGACCAATACAATATTTTTTAAACTTGGTGTCTTTTTTCTTTATTACTATTCCAGGCTTGTCTTGAGAGAAACTGTTACCCCTCTCCTCTAAACTATCATGGATTTCCTAAGTCTTGTTGCACGTGAGTTAATGCACTGAAGTGGGAGTGATATTTACATAGTACATTTTCTTTGTGCACATACAAATGCACTTAATAACATTTCTCATTTTTATGGGTGAGATCAGACATCAGCGTGTATAAGGGTGCCTCTAGTTGCCGCTGTCTTTCTGTTAGTGATCTCACCCAGCTCACCCAACACACATGAAAGAAAGAATGAATTCAGTGACATACCACAAAGGGCAGACCATGATACCTTGAACTCCACTCTACTCTTTGCAAATAGTCAGTGAGGTCTTGACAGGTTGTGCAACTGATTCGACAGTGCATCCTTCTCCCGAGAAGACTAAGGTGTCCAACTATTGGCAGAACACATGACCCCTGATGTGGTAGTCAAATGCTCAACCAACTGAGTGAACTGGTTGGCAGTTTGCCTGTGTGCTATATTTTTTTCTACGAATACACTTATTGCGAGTCATGAATGGCCAATTTAGCAAAGCTTTCAGCATAACACCCTTTTTAATAAAATCTTGCAGTGTTGTCTCAGTCAATAGCTACCTTTAGATCGGAGGACGAGTACAACTATGAGTCGTCAGCCTCCAAACCTTACTTGCGTGCTCAGAATGGAAAACTCATACTAGTAGTCATATTATTGTCCTCCAATCTAAAGGTCCCTAATGCTACGTGTAGGAGTGTGGAAGTCTTTTCCCACTGTAATTTCTGACCCAAGTACTAACTGAAAAAAGTACCGGAATGGGCTTTCAGTATTTGCAGTATGGCTTTCATGTTCAGCTAGTAAGACTAAAGAAGTTAAGAGGTAGATGTTGACCTGTATATGCTGTCCGTCTTGTCAATTTGATCCAATTTAATCCAAGACAGCACAGGCTCTATATTGCTAAATTCCTTGTTACAGGTCTGTCAATGAAGTGATTTGCCATGGCATCCCAGACATGAGGCCATTGGAAGATGGTGACCTTTTGAATAGTAAGTGCCTTGTACAACAGTTACACACTTGTGTCTTAAACTTGTGTGCATCTACTGTAATTCCTCCCTTTTCTAGGCGTATCTCCATTAATTCTATAGAAAAACAGTCAAAATTCACACAAGCATAAGATTTAATTTATTGGTCCCTCTTGCTTCTTTGAACTAAAATTACCATAGATTTGCTTTGATTCGGCTATGTCATTTTCAAAAAGAATTGGATTACAATTTACCTCGGTCCATTCTCTGACAGTCAGACCATTAAAAAAAGAAGCAGTAATTATAGAGGTCGTGGTCATTCCCCCACTAAACATTGAAGGGTATGTGGGCGTGGCTAGCACTGCAGAGCTTGCTGCATAGACCACTTTCATAAGTGGCGACCACTTTTACATTCTTTTGTATGTATGTTAATGGCAAGGGTCTCATGGATATACACACCAACCATAAAAAAATGACCATTCTAAATCAGTTTCTAGAACTAAATATTGCTATAGTAATAAGATAAACGAAAGTTTAGACCTAATCACTGAAATGGGCACTTAGACTTAATCTGTAAAATGAGAGTTTAACCCAGGGGACTCGTGGTGGGTATATCCACGAGATCTTTCCCTGTTAATTAGACCTACTGCCCTCATTTTGAAACAAAATATTTTTTTGAAATGTGCTCGTCGTAGCGAGGCTAGAAAGGGTTGTTAGCATTAAAACAAAAGAATATTTCATTTGGCCGCCGTTATGAAAGAGGTCTATGGATAGCTCATAGAGAAGATTAGTATCTGCGCTTATGGGTGGGCAGAAATACCTGTTCTGCTGCTGCTGCTGCTGATGATGACAGCAGTAATGATGACGACAGCATTGATGATGCGAGGACAAGGGACAGATGATGATATTTTTTGATGATATTCGAGAGCACAGACCACATGAAAACCAGTCAGATACTAAGAATTGCCTTGCGCATATTTACGGCTGTACGAACGTTTTTCTTCTTATCTGCAGTTGATATCACCATTTATTTCAATGGATTCCACGGAGACCTAAATGAGACGTTCTTCGTTGGTGAAGTCAATGAAGACAGTAAACAACTTGTAAAAGTCACTTATGAGTGCATTAATCAAGCCATTTCTTCAGGTAATTTAATTTATGTGTGTGATACTGCGTTTTCAAGGTGTTCGATCTAAAGGTCGATTTTTCGGTTTACTCCTAAAATTCCTCATCCTCTCCATGCAGTTCCAAACGTCGTGCTACTGCCGTGCCGAACTCAAATGAAATTGTCCTTTCGATTTAAGCACGGCAGTAGCACGCCGTTTGAAACCATTAAGCGAGGCACGGCTGACTTAGGTTCGGCACGACTACTTAGCACGGCAGGACTTGCCGTGCCGCACGGCAGAAGCACGACTTGGTTTCAAACGGCGTGCTATTGTTGCGCCGGTCTCAATTCATAAATTAATTTAATGTATTTTGCATCATTTGCATACTATTACGCTGGATGGATGGTTTGTTTTG
>NC_090896.1:1445000-1447500 GCF_036669925.1 Montipora capricornis | reverse complement strand
AAGTGGAGAGGTTGAAACGTTCTCATTACTAGTATGACAATGACAAGCTAAGACGAATAAAAACATGAAAAATCCACATTTAAAAATGAGCCAGGGAAGAAACAAATAAACAGATCGCGTTGCGCGTGCGGCTTGCATCATTTTAAATACGTTTCATCCCCCTTTTCTGCAAAACAACAACGTATTGCCGCAAAAATGGAGCAAACGGCTTCCACATTTGCTTCAAAATCCGTTCGATTTTGTTGAACGACGCTGATGTTGACTGCTGGAGTGAGCAAACTGTTGCAAGATATGATTTATCATCAACATGACATTCAACAAAGCTCACGACAGGCCTGGTACTCAGTTCCAGGCTGCAGCCGCGGTTGTTACTATGGGTACGGGCATGGATACGTCATCGACAGACCGATTACTGCGCACCAAACAACGTATGACCAGACGGAGAGTAAGGAACCAGTACTAACTCCGCCCTATTATGCACGTCACTAACCTGTACACATCGGTAGGAAGTGGTTACACTTACCAAGACCCCAATGGAATCCTTGTCTCTTGTAGATCTTCTCCGTCTCAAAATATCGTTTTTTTAATTCTTGCAGGATGGTAAGCGATCCGCACAGTTTGAGCAAACCTTGTTGGTGACTGAGACGGGCTGTGATATCCTGACAATTAGACCCGATGACAATGGACGAGCTCATTTCCTCTCACAAATGTAAACTGGAGAAGACTTTTACTTTTATCATGGTTTTGGCTAGTGCCTTTCTTAATCCGCGATAAGTAAATTAAAAAAAAAAAACAGACGCCCAAGGAGTATACTTGGCTAATGCAAGTATTGTAAAAATCCAGTTGAGATAAACCAGTTTCTTTTGAAACGTTATTGGACAAATTGTAATAAAAATTGTATGCTGTGTTTCAGGGTGCGCAACAGTCATATGCACGCTTTTCGGACCTATTTTACTTTCCACCGTGCGCGAATAGACTGATGTCGCATTCTTTGGACTATTTCGGAATAGGATTAATAGAATAACTGGAAAAAGGTTTTCTAAAAGAACCTATATTCCCGAAACGGAATAGTTAATACGTATGCACTAAGTGTACTCTGCAGTATAGCCACAAGAGTTCCAGAAAATTCCCTTCGGGTAACGTAAATTTCAGGAAAAACATAATCAGGACTGTATTGCCAAACAAACTTACACGGGAACCAAAAGAACTTTTAGTTTCCTTATACAGGCCCGAAATATTTTTAGCCGGGTTAACGCTAAAAAGGCTTCAAGTGCGACCTTTTATGGATTGGAGTACGAATAAGACTTAATCTCGACTCCAGGGGCCCGTTTCTCGAAAGTCCCGAAAACTTTTCGGGCCCGAAAAGCCATTTGTGAAACTGCCAACCGCTTGTTTTGGAAAGCCGATCTTTTGATAAGTTTTCAAGATAATAAAAAGAAAAATAACTGTGAAGTTTGACGCCTTAAATCCTCTCCGTTCTTAAGATACAAAGGGAATTGTGACATCCGAATTTTGTTTTTCAAGATTGACTTCTTCTAATGTAAAGTTTTGCCAAATATCAACGTTGAACAGCATTTAGTACTGGAGTAATGAACTCCTTGGTTAATTTTTAATCTGGGATTAGCGTTAATCAGCTTTTGAACAACCGGGCCCAGAGCTATTCAAATCGTGCGCAGAGACAACCTGAGTATATGTTCCGTTCTGCACACACGCACTTGAAAAAATACGACCACGAAACGTAATGCGCATATTCGAAACCTAAAACCCATCGTCGTAGACGCAATTTTCTCATACTGCAATGTAGAGGTGGCTAATAACAGGCCAAACCAGTTTAGGTTTTAGTAGAAATTAAACAACGGTTAGTGTTGGGTTAACCCGCTTTGAAGAAATGGTAAGTAAGGTTTAGGTTGTCGGAAAAATAAGCATGACAAGTCCAGGCCTTTTGAAGTGGGAAATGGCAAAAATCGTCGCGATAATGAAAGAGCACCTAGTTGTTCTTGCTCGTTTGCACTTTTATTATCGCGATTTCTGCTTCTTCCTACTATCAGTAAATCTCCCGAATTAAAACACGAGAACAATCATAAAAACCCGATTTGATACTTCTATGCATACTGAAATGAATATTATTACATTAAATATTGATTATTGTACTTAAAATGAGCAACACAACAGTACTATTTGTTATGAATACGTTTAGGTGTTGATTAAAAAACGAGAGCTAAAATGTAGTGTGCACAGCTCTTGTTACGTAATCCATTTATTTTGTTCTCAAAACTAACCTTGTAATGAGTCCATTTTCGCGCTTACTGAACTCACCATGTTCTTGAAAGCGAGTCTTTTCCATGAATTTGGGTTTAGGAAATAAAAAAGGACACATGACACCACCCGGGCTTTGCTCTCTGTTGGCGTTTAGTGCGTTGCGCCGGACCGGACTACAACCGATCTCATATCAGACAAGCATGAATGAAATAATTGTTTTATTAAAATTGACTAAACTCTG
>NC_090896.1:1427500-1442500 GCF_036669925.1 Montipora capricornis | reverse complement strand
TTAAAATACGTTGAAGTAACTATTACGATATTACCAATTACAGACGGCGAGAAATGGAATATACATAAACAAATCGTACCCTAAGGGTAAACCCTCGCATGGCAGACAAAATTCAAACCAAGAAGTGGTCGTTAAATCACTACGCAGACCGCGATTTAAAACTTGACTGCGAACTGACAGTTCGAGCAATGTAATATAACGCCTAAATATCGCGTTCAAAGTTCAGTTTCATAAAGGCGACAAGGCAATACTCTTTACAAGAAAGAGGATAAAAATGGATGCGCAGGCAACATCATCTCAAAAACCTTTAGGGATTTTCAAATTAAGTAGTGCAGAAGAAAAAATCGAGCTAAAATGATTGTTTAAACATGGTTTACTAATTGGAAGCTACCTACTTAGCCTGTGTACGGCTGCCCCTCCCCTCCGAAGAAATCACGGGGGAGGTAAAGGGGCAGCTGTACACCGGCTACTACCGACTTAACTCTGAAGTAAATCAAACCCAAGCAAGGCTTCTGATATCGAATCGCAGAGCGAGAGTAGTTTGAATGGAGCATGTTCAGCAATATAAGAAGCGTGTGGGAGGGAATCTGTTATGTAAAACCTCTCAAAGTTCACCTCGCAATCCGTGAACATTTTCCATGATTCCCTCGGGAATACGGCATGTGTGACGTAAGCACTTACCATCACTGCACCAGATGATAACAGAGCCTGCCAACAGAGCAAATTCATGATTGATTGAAGATACATGTGACGTCGCCCACTGTGCATCTCGTTCCCAGGGTCTCCATTGTCGTTATCGACAAAGAGACCCTGGGAACGAGGTTGGCCTACTTTTTACAGTCAACCCATCTATACCTTGAATTTAGGATTATCGTTAATTCTTAATTTGCTCTGAATTTACTGTTATCGTTAATTTAGAAGACTGAAAGCTTGATATGGATTATAGGAAATGGTCATATATTTTTGAAAAGACAGCCCAAAGTGTACGGACGTAGGACTCGAACCTGGGAATGTTCATTATTCACCCGTCACCTAACCACTTGACCACCACACCGCTAGCTGCTCAGGGACAGTATTTTAAACGCTATTTGATAATGTTGTATTATCACTCGGCAACAAACAACATTAAACACTGCAAAATGTCGGTTTCCAAACTCTACGACAAAGCTAAACATTTTAAAATCAAAGCATAGGCTTAAATTATTAATCTAGCTTAGGCTATTAGGCCTAATAATTTTTCAGCAGCGATATTCTATGAGGGACTTAAATAAATGTGTTTTAGAGGGTGCGGTGTCTTGATCTTCAGTGGTGAAACGGAAAGAAGCGGTTCCTATGGAATAGAAGCTCCGTGTTCAAATCCACTCCACGGATATGATTTTTTATTTCCTTATTTCCTCTGCTACCACAAGTCCTGGGACACAGTGTCCTAAATTAACGATAATAGTAACTTCAATGCAAATTAGGAATTAACGATAATCATTAATTTAGAGAGGAAATCATGTTGTTTTTATTGACGTGTCCGCCAAAGCCATATAAACTGCTGAAACAATGGGTTCCTTTTCTTCAGTGGTACCGTTGACACATTTGAATGGGTAAAGGGTTTGTAAATAGCTATCTTCCCTATACCTCACACGACACTATCACACCTGGTTATGTAATAGAAGCGCCTTTAATTTGCATGCGTAAAATGAGTGATTTATTCTCCGGCTGAGCAGAGTAACTATACGGAGATGGTTATGAAACTCGACAACTTTCTTTGTTTTCTGTTTTCGTTAGCGGTTTCGGTCCTGACCATGCACAAGTCACACCCTTTTTTCTAAAAGACAGCCAATCAAAAGTTTGGATTGTACATGGTCACGGTCAAGTTAACATGGAGCGCGATGTCACTGTTCTCGCTTTTGCAGTTTTCTGAGTTTCGTAAACCAATCCATCTATATGAACAATGGGCCGTGGGACGCAGCCCGTGTGGACAAAACAGGCGTTGAACAGCATTTGGGAGTAGAGAAATAAACTACTTGGTTAATTTTTAATCTGGGATTAGCGTTAATCGGCTTTTGAACAACCCGGCCCATGTTTAACGATGTGACGCGCCCGTGAGAAGGATGATACGGTAGTTGCTTGGCAACTCGCGAAGGGGGTGCACAGCAACGAACGAGGGGGCAACTGAATAATCTGAGTTCTTGGCAGATAAAAGGAAAGGAAAGGAACTTTATTTAAGTGTCTAGTAGATTTAGCGCTGGAGCACCAATTGGGGACGCTGTAAAGTGCGCTGCACCCCTAAACGACTTCTCTATTCTCAGGAGTTCTTGCAGCTCAATAGGTAGAGCATCCGCCCGGTGCGATGGAAACCAAACTCCTTAACTACCATTTTTCATGTCATGGTTGCAGAGGTCTCCGTTTTAATCAAATCTACATAGACTGCGACTGAAGTATTCTGCGTGTTTGGGAGACTCCAAATTTGTTTGCTATTTATCTTCTTGAGCAGGGTGGAGTTTTAACAGTTATGCAGCTGATGTAGACCTGCTATACCCACCCCACCCATACACACACAAAGGACAGCCACAACACTGGGAACTTCATCCCTTCTTTTTTCGAATAGTGTGTGGGTTCTTTATTGTTTCCCAGGGAATTTATGAACATGTTAGTCAGACAGGACCTACAGTTTATAGTCCTAAATCTCTTCACCTATTTAATGACCCGATGCTCAACCAACTGAGCCAACTGGTTGTGTGGAAAGCAAGCAAAACAAAAAAAGCCAAAATTTCTTGGATCTGTTCTGCACTAATTTGACTATCCAAAGTGAAAGCCATACCCTGCTCCCAATGTCCAGAAATGCCCAGTAATTAGATGCATGTTGATTTCAATAAGCGCCACCACTGACCAGGTGGCCATTTGCTCTTTTCCCCCAAGTTCAACATCGCTCATGAATGTCTCAGAATACAATCAATGTCACAAAGTGTCCCCCTAATGCTGCACTCAGGTGAGGATAAACTGATGCATTTTACCCTGTGCTAAAAATAATGCTTAATTTTACCCTAAAATTATTGTTAGAAATAGGTAGGAAATACTTAGACATAAATGGGACACTTGGATATCAAAATTGGGTGTGCATCTAATTATTTGCCATTTCTGGGCATAAGTAGATCACACACAAGTGTTGAATGTCTTTGTTACCTTTGCACACTGCACAAGAGTCCCTCCAGTCATTACAAGATCATCAACAATAATTACGTGATGTCCCGTCGGATCACCTAGAGGAAATCATAAAAAACTGATTTAAAAAGTTGAAGCTGCTCTTTGACATCGGACCTGTTCAAGTTCAGTCTGAGTCGTATGTGTACCAGCCTAAGGATACAAGAATTGCTGGATGACTTTAAAATGAAACATAAAAATCAATGAATATTTCTTATCAAGCAGTTCACAATGTTCTGATTCCTTGTAATGCTCAAAACATATATTTAGGGTGTCTGAAATGTCTGAAGTGACAGCAAATGGCATTGCATTTAAGAGGAGCTGAAAGCGTGTGCCTATTAACTTTTTTCTGGAAAAGAAGTGTTGACAATTGACCCCTTGGAACTTGGAACTTGGAAGGAGGGTTGTGGGTTCGAATCCCACCTGGGGCTCAGATTTTTCCGAGTTCCCAATGGGTTCAATTGTCAACATTTGTCAACATGTCATTAATATGTGTACATCATTCTCACAGTTGCTCACTTGGGTGGATGGTTGGCCACGTCTCAGATATGCTTTAAGGTGGCTGCGCAATACAGTTATGAGTTATGCTGTCAGTCATTATCTGACTCTGTAGCTACCTGATGCAGCTCATAGTTAGTAGAGGGAAATGGTTAGGAAACCCGGCAACTTCAAAGGACAAAGTTATTGTTCGGGTTTTTCAATGTCACGTGACGATGACCGTGCACACACAAATCCAAGATACATGTAGCATCATCTGGTACATGAAGTTGCAATGTATGGTGAATTTTTAAGCGTTTCTTATTGTTAAAATAGTGTTTTAACACTAAGTTAAGCACCAGATACCTGGTGATAACTGTGCTGTGGTTGGATGTAGATTGTGCCAAAGATCCAAGGGAATAAGCAATTGGGAGCTTTCTGCTCCAAGGAACTAACTATGTGCAGCTCAAGTCAAAGACCCACATTTCACCAATCTCCAGTAGCTCAGTGGTAAGAGCATCCAACTAGATCACAGTGGGTCATGGGTTTGAAACCCATCTGGGGCTCAGATTTTGCTGAGTTCCCAATGGGTTCAATTATCAACATTTTATTAATATGTGTGCATCATTCTCACAGTTGCTCACTTTTTTGGAAAAGAGTTCAGCATATCCAAATGGAGAGTGCCCTTCATACATGATTTACCATTATCTTAGACATGAAAATTTTACCATCTTTGACTGTGATAATCCTCTTGTCTTTATCCCTCATCTTCGTGCAAGTGATTGTGGGAAATGTTGTGAACATATTGTGAAATCTCTTAAATGCGCCTTCATCTGGAAATGCAATGCTTACAGCAGTCTCTTGGTTCAGCATACTGATTTCACGAAGGAGTAATGGTACGGCTGTTTCCAATCTGCAAGGAGAAGAACAAATGAAAGTAATTATATAACGAAATGAGGGTTTTTAATATAAATTTTCACCTTAAATGTATCTTTGTGGGACTTTCTTAAGAACATTGAAAAGTACAATTTATTTCAGGAGAGATGCTGTGCAGTTTGCTTTCTTGATATCCCTTATTCTTTCCTCTTCAAACATTATTAATTTTGTTATAGATGTAACCAGTGGAATCAGTTGAAAGATAAGTGGCCATCAGTGCAGAAAATCTTTGGCTGCACAAACACTCAGGGTCTAAAAAGAACTGAGAAGAAAGGGCAGCTATTGTAATGCCATCCAGAAATGGTCTGAGTCATTCATGACTGTCTTCTCAGATGAGGACAATTTCCCATCTCACAAAGGCAAAGACCATAATGTACCATGACAGACATCAAAGACTCCACACAATGTTTGCTCAGAGCACTGAAGTCCATATTTGTGGTCAGATCTGCGGGATCCCAGTGAATCAAGCTAATTTTCAATTTAGATGTTACCTAGGTATTACATTGTCGCTAAAGTAGAACCGTTCTTGTAGAGCATGGATATCAAAAACCATAATCTGGGATGGACCTCTTGCTGTGAGTGGAATGGTGGAAAGTAACATTGCCAGCGTCTAAAATTACAGAAAAATTTTTTAAAAAAAATAATCATAACAGAAATAATACTTAAAACGGATTTAAATTACTGGGGGGAAAGTGCTGCACATCTGTAACCCACATCTGCAAACATTATACAAAAATTTGGTTTTATCAACGGAGTTGATAATGTAAATTGGCCACCGTACAGAGATTCTAAAAGCTACTAGAATCTAGCTTTTAGAATTCTAGAATTCTAAAATTCTAGCTTTTAGAATCTCTGTAAGGTGGCCAATTTACATTATCAACTCCATTGATAAAACCAAATTTTTGTATACTACTTCCCCACCGACGCAGCATCACAGTTTCTTTAGAAACTACCCCTTCATTCACCTGCAAACATTAGACTTTGTACTCTTCTGGGATGAAAAAGATGATAACCTGTAGGACCATTGTCTCAACAAATTGTTGAATAACTCTGCTGGATGTTTTTGAAAGAGCTCACATACTGTTCACAAAGAGGAGAGCAAAGAGGAGAGGAGAGGAACAAAGAAGAGAGAATTCATGGTGTCATTGTCTGGTCTTAGCTGGGGAAGAGACATTAAGCCAGTTGCTCTGGTGTATGACCTTCGATCTCTGCCATGGTCAAGTCCTAACTAAAGTACATGTAGATCATAATCCTAATTCTACCGATCCAAAAATGACCTCTTCTTTACTGTTCTTGAACTTTTAAGGGGGCCACATCTCTCTTCTGTAACATATTTTCCCCCATCCTCTTTAGCTGCACTAAAGTCAACTGAAAAGAACTACAGTCCCAGACATAATTGTTGGGACACTTCTGCTTCTTCCTTCCCTCTCGATGTTGGTGTGAAAGATTTGGTGACTGAACTGCAATAAACAACATTGAGAAGGGCACGGAACGTATGAGAAGGGAATAGAGGATGTTGGCATGAAGTGTCCCAACTATTTATGTCTGAGGCTGTTAATAAGCTTTCAAATCCTTTCAGTGGCTTTGCCATGCAATACCTTTGCTGTAGCGACTCGTCCTTCAATTTCTTCTCTTTCCATTGTGCCAGTTGGAAAGTACGGTATGATCGCAGTAAAAGATCTAGCTAATAATCTAAAAGGAAAGGAAGAACAAACATCACTAAAGTTTCTGAAGACAAGAAACCTTACTGGCTCTAAGGTTAAAAGCAAGTTTACTGTAAACTTACCGTGGTATTTTATAAATAACTGACAACTGTTCAAACACAACTTCAGGTGAATGGAAGCTGGCCAAAAAGATGACTGTAATATGAAAAAATATAGAAGAAAATGAACGTGACTAGAGGTCAATACAGAGGTTTGCTATCATTTTGGGGGAAAATCAAGCAAACCTAAAATTTTGTCAATGTTTTGTAAATGTTATTCTTTTTATTGCTGCTTTATTAAGTTTCACATCAAGGTTCACGCTCTAATAAGGGCTCTCTATAGCGACAATCGATTTACTAAGAGCTCTACCAATTGGATAGACTGTCAATCAAATAAAATCAAGTCTTTCTTCAGGTACCGGGAGGCATTGTATTTTTGGTCACTTGAGATTAGTCTTTATTTGGAGTTGTTTTGTTTGCAGTCTCTTGCTTATTTTGTTTTAAGTAATCTCTGCTCTAGTGCCTGCAGCAGGAACCATAAAATCACATTAAAACAGAACAAATAATATTGGGACACATTAGGAAGGCAAGTTCTATTCCCACTGTACCTACCAAGCCACCCCGGCCCCCCCCCCCCCCCCCTCCCCTACACAAAAGGAATAACAACCTCACTTAACCTCACTTAACTGGGCAATCAAACTTGGCCAAGTAAACAAGTTTAGTTTTTGTTTAGGGGAGTTTCAATAGACCTGATGCCCTTTGTTAATAACAAAACAGTCGTTTGTTGGACACAGTTTTTGGTATTTTGTTTGTGCTTAAGTTATTGGGCAAAATAATCAATGCTCACCATCTCTCCCTGCACAATCTTGTTTGACATTTTCAATGAACAGGTTTGGCCAGCCATCTGGAAAATGTTCCCAGGACACAGATCTGAGCTCAACACTTTGTTGATATTGAAGAAGTCCTTTCTAAAGAAAAGAAAATAATAATGTGCAAGTCTTACTGAAAAGCTGTAAATGTAATTGTAAAGAACAGGGCCCTCTGCTATCTTCATGATCAGCCACAACGCATTATTTGATTGGTCTTGAAGGTGTTCAATGTGATCTGCATTGTGACCACATCATGTTGTGTCACGCAGACATTGATCATCAAAGAAACTGATATTAAAAAAATATTAAATAAAAACCTACCTGAGTGACAATGGGTGGCTTGAGAGCATGGCTGCATCTTTCACAGATACTTTCTGCTAACTTAATCATTGATTTGTGATAGAACAAGACTGCTGGAGGCCGAGCAACGTACGTGGCCCTTTCAAGTGAAACGTCCGCCATATTTGTTTTCAAAAATAAGAGACGGTGGGAAACTGGTTCGAGTGAATAATTGAGGCACAAGATGTCAGTAAAAATGTAAAAAAATGTAGAAAAAACAAAAGAATGTTGTGTGAAATATCCACAACTTAAGATGTTAAGAAACTAAGATATAGGATATTTACTAAAGTATTTTTAAGTAAATGGTGCAAAGAAAAAGGTGTTTTGCATACCTGAGCCTTATATAGCAATGGTCAGCGGATTCAAGAAAAGAGAACCTTTCAACAGTCTATTCAATGAAGTTGAGGTTATTTGTATAATACGCATACTTTCTTTCCTTACAACATGTCAGTAAGGGCTATAGACTTTACCTCTAGTGCTTATGCTAAAACTAAGAGCTTTAAGGCAAAGGAAAATTTAACATCGGCGTCAAAGATCAAGGAGAGACGAAGCTCTGAAAATCAGCTGTCTGGAGTGAAAAGTTCGTGGACTCCGCTAAAACAAGATTTAAATGAGAAGGTTTCGTTTTGATCTGGTTGGTTTTTGGTCTGTTATTGTTGAATGTCAAAGGATCACTGAAAGCTGTGCTTTGTGCTTTGCATTTGCAGCTATTTGACGAGAGGAAGGAACTTGTCAGCAACTGGGTAATTGTTAACTTGTCACCTAATTAATTGGGCAATTAACGGGTTGTAGGCAATCATAAGTGAAGAGACGGCATCGCATCATAACAGTAATAATCCTAAATGTATCAGTCACTAGCTATGGGTCTTTTCACCTTTTTCTTACTTGAGTTACGAGGCCAAATTGATACAAGCATGAATCACAACTGACTATTAAATTGCACCACAGTCGAACGACTTGATAAATTACAACAGTAAGATCGTTCAGGTGAGAATAGTCTAGAGGGTGTGTTGCTGCATTGGTTGATGTTGGTGACTGGGTGGAAGCAATTCGCAGAGTCAAATCACTCTGAAGATGACATCTGTTATGGTTGTTGAAATGTCAGTCAATCTGAGCGATGACTGACATGACTTTCCATCTCAGGACTAATCTCATCGTTTTTTGATATGACTATTTTAAAACCAAAACTGGAAACTAACCCCATCAGCAAATTGATGCAAAGAGGGAGATGAATATATTTGAAACAAATCTGTATGCTCTTCTCGTAAAACATAAAGGCTTTAGCATGAAAAAGAATTCATGTACATGTCTGTATCCAACCAAGATCATCTTGCACCTCACTGCCATTCATAGTACAGGCGAGCAAGATAGGCTTTGCAGAAATCATGTCAAGTCTTTTAAGTTGCCGCAGCCCAAGTTTCTGGACTATTCACTCTGGTCAAACCGGTTTAGGTGGCACACACATCACATTTTTGACAAGGCGAAGGTCAAAATAGTAAGTCTTCAGCACGAAAATCAATATGGCATCTAGGAGTGCGATCGAGACTTGGCCTGGGTTTAACAGTCTCCAAGCAATGGCTTAGGCATACTCGATAAAGACTTAACACAATTTCTGCAGAGTCCTTTCTTTCTTGTCAAGTTAAGAAATGCTCTGCTGGCATTTAGTTTGACAGGTGGTCAGATGTCCAAAGAAGAACTATTTTAGAGATACTTTTATCAAAATGCAAGAATTCCCAGTTGCAATATACATTCTCTTTGATTGATGACAAGATACCAATCACTCATGTAGACTTTACAAGGAAACTCCCACGAGTGATAACAGTTTACATTTTGTCATTTCTTGATCCTCGGAGTCTTTGCCGCTGTGCACAAGTCTGTTGGTTTTGGAAATATTTGTCAGAACTGGACCAAATCTGGATGCCAAAGTGTTTTAAGTTTGGATGGATCTTACCATTTGTTCCAACTCCGTTTGAGCAGGGTGTGTGGAAGAGACATTATTTAGAATGTGTGATGGGATTACAATACATTAGACCAAAGGTAGGTTTGATGACAGTTTAGTGACAGGCAGGTAACGAGGTCATGTTTTTCTGTTGGGATACGCTTTTTCAGGAGTCTATCGGGCAACAACTTGGCTCAAGTGGTTGAACTTCCCCATTAAACTGTTTTCAAGCCAAAGGTTAAATTTTAATCGTAATCAGACTTTTCTGAATAGTTTTTCTCTGGATAATCGTAAGCAGACTTCTTTTCATTGCCAAGCACGGATGTTTTCCAACAGTATTTGAAATGCAACAACAGTTGCATTTCAAATACAGTAATACTTAATTGACCACTCCCCATAGGGGCTTTTCAGAGCCAATGAAACACAATTACGACAGAACAGAACATTCAACAACAACTGTTAAGAATCCCAACTGGCCAGAGGCAAACCAGTTGGCTGTTTACAAGTGCAGCTGAGACGTTGAACAAGGGATTACCGGGAACAAATGCAATCAGTGGTTAGAACGTGTCTTGAACCCTGGATCCTCAGATCTCAAGGCAAGCGCCGTAACCACTGGGCCTCACTGCCTCAAATTTGAATGGCGTGGTACTGTAGAGCTTGTAGCCAAGTTGGACACTTGGTCTGTGTCAGGAACCTACAGACAAAAAACCTACCGTAGCTCTCCCAGAGTTCTTGCAGCTCAATGGGTTGTGCATCTGACTGATGCTACAGAAGCCTTACTTTTGAATCCTGACTAGGACTCCGATTTTTGCCCATATTACCAAGCCACCAGCTTATCAGACAATAATATTAATAAATTCTTTAACAAAATTTCTCATTTTTTCGAACTATTTTAGTCTCCTCCAGGATCTCCAAACAGCCCAGTAGAAAAAACAATATCCCGCAGTCAAAGCAATGGCACTTTATTCAAAAAGACCAATAAAAAGTCATCAGTCCATGAGATTCCACCCTGGAGGGGTCCTGATCCACACCCCAATGACATCAAGAGAAAGTTATCAAATGAAGGTCATATTGGAGGGTGCAGGTAAAAAAGGAAGGAAAATACCGTTAGCATTAATTTTAGGAGACATTGTCCAGAGAGAACTTATTATTAATAGATAGTTTTCAACCAACCTCTTGACACCAAGGTGACAATGGTACATGTACTAATTTATGTACAATTGCTGGTGGACGAACAAAAGAAGCTAAAGAAAGATCTTTTGTTTTTGTCTACCAACATGGTGGCAATGATGTAAGGTGAAAACCACCTATTTGTTACACAGACATGGATGATCATCATCTATCAGTAAATATGCAAGCAGCAGAGCGGAACAAAGGGCTTTGCAGTTACAAAAGTGGTAATAGACAAGTTTTGTAGGCTAAGATCTAATGAATGAGGGTGAGAAATGAGTGCTAGTTACTGTAATCATAATGTTCAGTCTTGCATTCTTAATTGTGGATTGGGACTGTTGCGCATGTTAGGTATCTTTTCACATTAAAATATATTTTTAATATTCCTCTGCTTTAATAAACATTAATAAGGTGGTTTCAATTGTGCAAGAAGACAAGAACAGAGTCCAGATCCAGGGAAATTATTTGCTGGGCTTTCCATGGAAAGCAAACAAAATGGAAGACTATTACACTTAATCTCCACTCTGTTGTTTTGTTCTTGCATGATTCCATACTTGCAAGATATTTTCATCAAAATTGCTGTTTGATGTTTATTTTATCAAATTCAGACGCTGTCACATGTCGACACATACAGAGAATAACGACAAGCATGAACAGACACCCAAGAAGGGAACTGCAACAAAATCAACAAAACCCAGAATACGACCCGCTTCTGTAAGTTGAAAATGAAGGAAAAAACTTTGCATGCATTGATCTCACAGGTAATTATGGAGGTTTCAAGTGCGCGATTCTTGCAAATCAGTTAGTGGTAATGAACTAATAAACAAATAAATAGATAAATAAAAGGTACAGTAGTTTACAATGATGTCAGGGAAGGCGCAGCATCAACTGCTTCAGATGATGAGATGTTCCACTCTCATATTGTTCTAGTAAATTATAAAAATTTATGGTAGTCAGTATGTGCAAACAGGACCTCGTAACCTTTTAGTATTCAGTGGTAGACCATTTTATAGCCATGCCCTCATGCCCTCATTGTTTTGAGGGCAAGAGTTTGAAGCAAATTTTAACTTGACAGTTATTTGCACATTTTGAGATAACTAGAACAATAGGTCTATGGGAAAGAGCTACGAAATACACATTCAAGGGATTACATATCTTTCTGCAAGAAACTGATGTTCTGGTTAAGACAGTTGTCACATGAAAATTTGTGAGCAAGTGGGTGAAGGAGCGTCATCTGCAATATGCTCACCGCCCTCTGTCATAGAGGGGATGATTTTCATGCTATATATCATTTTCAGGCACATTTTGCCCCAGAATCAGATCAAGCTGGAACAAAATTTAACACCAGAACAGGCCGACCTGATTGGGCCATACAGTCGTCCATTTCGCCTGTCAGGGCAACACGACCCCCACCCTCTGAAATAAAACCTTCAGCACAAACCCTTGGAAACTCGAGAGGAGTGAGAGATCCACCTGGCAAGTATATTTAATTGATTATCATTGTTGGAGACTGAACATCCTCGGAAAATATCATTGCAAAGATGCTCAGATTATTGCAGCCTGTTTCACATGTTAAATGTCTGCTGACTGCCCTGGAACAGACCTAATCGGCTAACTCTATATTGTACCCAATTCAAATCTCCCAGGATTAAGAGTCTATTTGTATTGTATTTGCATGATAATGTATCATTCATATTTAAATGATATGGAAATATCTGGAACAAAATGTTTTATTTCCAATGGGTTTCTATTGGGCACAACGTTGAGTTAGCCGATTACTCTTTCTTAGAGGTATAAGGGGCATTGAAATAATTATTAGTAGAGAAAGGTGAAAAATTGTTGTTGTGTACTCATGTCATTCACATAACCTCAAATTTGTCCATTTCACGTTCTTATTTTGATGACGACGATGATGATGGCAAACAAATGTTCCAAAACAAGTGCAGGCGTGCAGAGCCCTTGTTTTTGCGCATTCTCTTCTTCGTCAACTTCATTGTTGCTTTACGCCCCTATTGTCATCATCACCACAAAATCATCAATACCTCTTTTTAAAAAATTAGTAAATAGAAAATTAAATTTTAAAAAAAATCATTCATTTTGATTGGTTACTCAGACACATAATTGTACCAAATACCATGAGTTCACTAATATCTCCGAACATCCCCCGCCCTCTCATGGTGCATACCTGATACAACACAAGGACGACCTGACCACTGACCATATTGTTAAACATATAATTAGGGTTTGGATTTCTACTGAATGGTCATGAGAAGCTGCTGTTTGAAAGGGATCTGTTACATAAGATAATGAATGAAGTGTTGATTGCTGCCGCAGTGACCGAGCCTGAAACGAACGAACGAACAATGCAGCTCTCTAATCGGGAGAAGAACCCATCTTTCCTCAAAATGCAAGGGATTGTGCTCAAAGGCGCAAGGAATTGTGGTTATGCGCGAATGGAGGAATTAAGATTCACTGTATGATCATTAGAGCCCTGTTTCACTGTATAAATGCAACAAACAATTAAATTCAAAATGCTGTGTTTTCCAAAAGAAAGACGTCACGGAACTGGAAACTTGAAAAAAGATTTATTTCTAGGTCATCTCCAACCTTCTTTAGATAGAACTTCAGAAAACCTTGTGATCAGTTTGATTTTAGATTTTGATAGCGTCACTGTGAAAACTATCAATTGTTTTCCGTTGTCTCTGGAGTGGGGTCCAGAAGTATATCGGTCATGAGGTCCAGTTGGGGAATCATCAAGCCTCCTTTGGGGGTTCACCCTGTTGAAAGCTGCCTTCAATTCCAAGCTCGAAACCGTCATTAAATTCCTGCGAGCAAAATTGAACATAGCCCTTCCACTTGGCAGCATTTCTACCGTTTAGTAAACTAGTTCTTAAGCGCTATTTTTATTCCCATGTAATCCATCGAAGTGTTCGTCTTTATAGAAATGGCAACAAGGACAGAAAACTCCAACCGGGGGAAAGATCTCATTGATATACCCACCACGAGTCCCCTACACTGTAGGTAAAACTCTCATTTTGCAGTGCCCATTTCAGTGATTAGGTCTAAACTTATCTTTATTTATTATTTATCTTATTGCTATAGCAATATATAGTTCTAGAAACTGATTTAGAATGGTCATTTTTTTATGGTTGGTGTGTATATCCATGAGATCCTTGCCCCGACTGGGGGCCTGTTTCTCAAAAGCTCCGAAAAGCGATTCTTTAAACTAAAAGCTGCTTATTATGAAAAATGGATCTTTGAACATGTTCCAATAACTTAGAAAACAAAACAATTGTGAAGTTTTATGACTTGAAACACTTTCCTTTTGAAGCGTTTTATGCCAACCGAAATACACCCGAAAAGTCTTGGGACCCCTGGGGGTGGGAACTGAAACCATGATTATATTAACTGTAGAGCAACGGTGATCTAATCCGGATGTTGTGGGTTCAGTTCCACCCTGGTCAGATTTTTCTTTTACTTCACTTTTCTTTTATTGGGCTACCTCACAAAGTTATAGTGCACAGTGTCAGTGGTCGTACAGTTTAGAATTACTTACATTAACAGCGGTTTTCAAATGACTGTCGAAATTACCTGAC
The DNA here is from genome assembly GCF_036669925.1 of Montipora capricornis. Lineage (NCBI taxonomy): Eukaryota > Metazoa > Cnidaria > Anthozoa > Scleractinia > Acroporidae > Montipora > Montipora capricornis. The sequence continues at coordinate 1,428,280 of NC_090896.1, read as the reverse complement.
TGCAATTGTTTCACTTAGTAAGAATCTCGTGACAGTTTATCAACCAATGAGAGGTAAAACCAAAATCAATCGCGACAAGCACGCGCGATTTTTCCCGTGCTTTGAGCAAGTTACATGGAATTGCTAGGAATTTGGATTGGTTAATTGCGCTGTCTGCGCCTGCTGTGATTGGTCGAAGTAATTACTTTGGTATTTGCTTTACGACACTCAATTGAAAACTGCTCTATGATACTACGGAGTCTTAAAAGGCTCCAGGGTTAGTAGACAAGTCAATAATAGATTGAGGTAGCCACTGTTTGTAGTAAGAAACTGCATTTATATAAATTGGTACGAGCTGAGAGTGGAATGTAGTGCTCACAATTTCCTGATGGTTTTCTTGAGTGATTCCAGGAAGTGAAAGGCAGCTAGATTATTTAAGCCTTCATTGAAGAAAATTACTATATCCATTTGCCTACGAAGCTTTAAAGGTGTTCAGCCAAGTTTACCCAACATCACTGACATAGAGGAAAGGAAAAAACGGTCTTTGTCCTTGTGTAGGCCCACTTCCGGTACTAGGTAGAGCTAACTCTCGGATGGAATACGTGAGAATAATGGATAGTACTTAAAAATTACACTTCAGTAGACGTTGAAATATAAGAGCTGCACAGCCCAAAAAAAACAAACACGTACCCTTTCTCATTATCTGTCAAATATAGTCAGGGGAGGGGGGGGGGGGGCAGACAACTCTCTCCCACTTGCCTGTTGGGGACAATAATCAGAGAGCTAGCGGTGGATAATAAT
>NC_090896.1:1372500-1420000 GCF_036669925.1 Montipora capricornis | reverse complement strand
CCTTTCTGAAATCTATAAAAATATCTTTTCATTGGAGTGGAAATTCTCTTCGACAGGATTGAGATGGTTAAATGACCAACGGAAAGATATTTAATAACTGATGCTTTAAGTGTTAGCTCTCATTTCAGTCAATTATCATGGACCCAAGAGCGTGGTTTTCTCTAGCGACGCAACCACATGCGCAACCACAAGTGCAAGCATAAACTGCTTTTATATGATGATAGTGAAAACAGCCTTGGTGTAAACATAAACACAAGTGCAAGCACAAGGATCCATTTTTTTCTTATTGTTGTGTTTGCACTAATGCAGTGTGAAAATGAAATACGGAATAAGCACAACAAAGTTTACTACGTCTGGCCAATTAAAGCACTTGTTCCAGATTCCTCGCGTCTGAGCATTTGAACAAAATAGCGAAGGCCGTGGTTGACTTAAATGAAAAGTTATGCTTACGTCGACGTTTGTTTTCATTTAGAATAAGCTACTTATGCTTGTGCTTGCGTCACTAGTGACAACAACCGGGCTTAACATCTGATGTCTCAATCGACTCTTACCTCCAAATGCTGTCCCTTTCCAGACCCTCCCTGTTACAAGTTGGAAAGGCCTTGTAGATATTTCCTGGCCAGCGGCAGCAACACCGATGATAACGGATGTTCCCCACCCTTTGTGACATGACTCTAAAGCAGCACGCTATAACGACAATGTGTAGCCGATAAAAACAGGCCCCAAGAATTGCAGGACCAAGTAGAACTCACTGAATATAAAGAGGCCCTAGACACAAACAAATGGAATGCATGTGCCATCAAGAAACAACTTCCTAGTTTTTGTTTTGCTTCAGACGATGTTCATTCAAGTGTTGAAATTTCGCGATTTTCTTTGGTTTGCATCACAATGCGAATCAATGGCTCAAAATCTCATTCCACATTCACAGCCAATGAGAAGATGTCCGCAATGCCGGCGATTAATGCAGACTACATGCTTGCATGTTGGGCTATGATTGGTTTATTTCATTGTCTGCATCTGCTTTGATTGGTCAAGCTATTTTGGCTTCATTTTCACAGCGCTGTTTTTTTCTGAGATAGGACGCAGCTCTTTACAACCTCTAATTTCATTGGATCCCTTTAGGACACAGCTCTATTGTTTTTAGGGTTTGGGCCCATTGTTGATTCGTTGTTTGTTTTGGTCCATTGTCTTCTGAGCCAATCGCGAGAGCCATTGAATAGCTGCGTACTGCCCTGTTTTTCCGCTAATCATTAACTAAGGAAAATTAATGCAAACTGAATGCAAAAAAAAAGCGCAAGGTCAGTAAATAGTAAAACGCTCTCTTTGCTAGATGTCTAACATTTTTACTTTTTGACTTTTGAAACCAAAAACGAGCACAAAGTGAATACAACAGCAAGTGCTAAGCTGGGTGACATCATAATTATTACCATCGTGTGAATGTTTCCGATACACTCAAATGTGTAGTCCAGTCCTCCATCTGTCATCTCTGCTAGAACCTACCAGAATAACCTTATATAGTGAATAGTGTTTCAGATAACAAAGTACAAAAACTGTAAGAAAGAAAAAACTGGTCAATGTACTAAGATTTGACCGAAAAGATGACCTATGAACATATTTCTATTATGTTAGAGGCTAATGGTCAACTTTGCACAGGGATTGTGTCCATGGAAGACAATTGACTTTTGTAATTTGAAACTCTTTTCATTTTCAGAGGACCAACGTTTGGAGACAACTGGGTTGATACAATGTAAATATTGGGCACTCAATAAAAGAAAAAGATCAAAAGCTGAATTTCTTAGGATTTGCTCTTCATATGAGAGTGACTGAGCTTTGTTGGGAAAATGAAGAAAACCAACAATTTCAATCCTAAACCGACCCAAACTGATAAGTAGAATAGTCTGCCATTAGACATTAGACAGAGTAAAATCTATAAGTGTGACTCTTACAGGAGGGGAAGGATTAAATGACACAAAGTAACAGTACTGTTTTTGAGTGGATGTTGATGTTAACCACTTCACCCCTAAAATACATGTAGGCCCCCACTGACAAATAAAACTGTCTCACTGGTATTTGACAAAATCTAAATTATTGTTAGCAAGATGCTGATTCTCGTGGATATACACACCAACCATAACTCTAAAAAAATAACCATTCTAAATCAGTGTCTTGAAAGTTTAGACCTACCGGTAATCACTGAAATGTGCACTTAGACTTAACCCATTGACGTCTAAGTCCGGCCGAAACCGGCCAGACTTAGTATTTTACTCTGTCTAACACCAGACGATTTTACTCGTCAATGGGGAACCCCTGGGAGTCAATGGGTTAATTAATCTGCAAAATGAGAGTTTAACCTGGGGAACTCATGGTGGGTATATCCATGAGATCTTTCCCAGGGAAAGGGCCAAGAAACCTGACAATTGACTTTGTTTGTTTCATTATTTACCTGCTGAATGGGTTTGTCGTAATCCTTTGGATTCACACACTCTGTGCAGCCAAACTCCTTGGCTATCAAAATAACAATAATAATCACTTAAGATTGAGAATATAGCAATATCGAGAAGCCAAGAATTTCCAGGTGTCTATGAAAGTAGCCTGACACGCAGTCACTTTTAGGGGACTCCCCTGGGTAAAAACCAACGCCCAGGGGGCTACTATAAGAGAAAATTACTTAATTGTCCAGGTAAGTGAGAGAATTACTTCTTTCTCTCATTTATTTCATCCATCAAGTCCTTCACAGGAGCAAAACACAAACGCACTACAAAAGGACTGGAAACTTGGAAAAATCCGAGCCCCAGATGGGATTTGAACCCACGACTCTCCGTGATCTAGTTGGATGCTTTAACCACTGAGCTACTGGAGACTCTATGGTGAGCAAGGTAGAAACCACTTGGGAGGTTGGTTGGCCGCATCGTAGATATGCTTTAATGTGACTGCGTGATGCAGTTATGAGCTATACTGCCGTTATTTGACTCTGTAGCTGTGTGATGCTGCTTGAGTCAAAGACCCACATTTCGACCTTGCTCACCATAGAGTCTCCAGTAGCTCAGTGCTTAGAGCATCCAACTACGGAGGGTCCTGGGTTCAAATCCCATCTGGGGCTCGGATTTTTCCGAGTTTCCAGTGGGTTCCATGCATTGTCACCATTTCATTTACTGTGTATATCATTCTCACATTTGCAAACTTATTATTAGTTCTAATTGTAATCAGAAGCATTTTTTCAATGCTCACCTAATGGAAATTTATCAGGATTGATATCTATTCCAATAATCCGTGAGGCCCCAGCAACTTTACATCCCATCACAGCAGCAAGTCCAACTGCTCCCAGTCCCCATACAGCTGTAGTAGAGCCAGGTTCGGCCTTGCAATGTTGAAACAATAATTTGATAAAACAACTCAACCAATGAGTCATACAACATTCATTCAAACAATTTTACAATTTAAAATTGTTTTGGGTGCAGGGGTGGCACAGAGGTGAGAGCACTTGCCCCCCACAAATGTGACCCAGGTTCAATTCCAAACTTGGCGTCATTATGTGGGTTGAGTTTTTTGGTTCTCTACTCTACTCTGAGAGGTTTAATCTCTGGGTACTCCGGTTTTCCCCTCTCCTCAAAAACCAACATTTGACTTGATTTGCAATTTTGAAAGTGTCCCCAATTAGTGCTACAGTGCTAAAACGACTAGACACTAATAAATAAAGTTCCTTCTTTCCTTCCTTCCTTCCTAATTGTGTAATGCTAGCCAGATGACAAAATGTATGTATCATACACCATAAGTGTACGGCTTGTCCAAAGGAAAGTCACAGGTTCCCATTTGCTCATCAAAGTTATGTCCTAAGATGATTGTTTGAGACGATCGAGCTTTCTCCACTAATTCCTTGAGTAAATCCTCTCCCCGAGTAAATTTAGCTTTTGGAACAGGTTTTTCCCACAAAAAGTATTATATTTCCCTTGATACTCCATTGACATGGGCTGAGTTCCAGTCAATCTCAACCTGACTTGGGTTTTTTTTGGAAATATTCCACCCTCATCAAAATGGACTACCAGGAAATGGGTGACATTACCACTGAAGGGGATCTTAAGTGTCCTATTCTACTTCATGTAGTTATCATAAATCTGCCTTGGGCAAATCATCAAATAAATACAACAAGAACAGAAGAAGGCGTAGTTTAGTCGGTTATAGTGTGCAGCTTTTGCAGCAAGAGGTCCCAAGTTCGATCCTCAGTGACTCTAACGTCTGTTTTGACTTTCCTCTGATCCGTGTAGCTATAGCTTTATACCCGTAAAACGGAGAACTGACAGAGGGAGGGGGGTAAAGGGTGCACCGTCAGCTTCTATTGATACCAGCCTCGTAGCTGAAGGAACTACTGACATTAAATAGAGTGATTTTACCTTTTGCTTGAAAAAAAGAGTGTTCACATTATAGTCTGTTGCACTTGAAAACACAAAATTGTTAGGTGGGAGTGGTGGATGAAGACTAACTTTGACCTCTTCTAAACAAGACACTGACCACTACTTGGATGAAATTCCCAAGTCAATCTAAGCTTCTGTTACTTTCACTGGCCCGTACCTTAGCAGTGTTTAACACAGCACCATATCCAGTTGAAATACCGCAACCAAGAAGACAAACTTTTTCTAGTGGTGCATTGTCTGCCACCTACAAATTAAAAAGACAGCACAATGTTGAGATGCAATTACCAGTAAACAGCACAAGTACACATTTAAATTGCACTCTTGAAAACGATCGTATTTTATTACAACGTGGTGTACAAGGTTAGTATGGTACGCTTCCTCTATAAGTTTGTATGACAAGTCATTAACTTGACAAGCTCAAAATGATGAGGTTTGGTGAAAATAAGAATAAAAATCAGCGTTTCGACGACTTCCCATCATTTATCAATGATCACATGGAGTCATCGAAACATCGCTCAACAACTTTGATATTGTTGCGTTTTATTCTTAAAAGCTCAAAAAACCAAAAAAAAATAAATAAACAAGTGTTTTCTTTTTATTCTGACTATTTTCCTGTGAGGCATTAGTTAACGATAATTCAGACCCCCACAAAAACTTAATGATAACAAGTAATATCACTAGCTGAGTACTGGTAATCACTTTCATGGCACAACTGAAAGGATACAGCAACTTGAATTTACAGCACTTAGAATCATCATTACCTTACAAACTGAAATGTCGGCAACCACGGTGTACTCACTAAACGTACTTGTACCCATAAAGTGGTACAGGGTTTGTCCTTTGCACGAAAACCTTGCTGTCCCATCAGGCATTACACCTTGGCCTTGAGTTGCTCTAAAAAAGAAGGTACAGTAATGCCACTCTGTTTAATACAGTCAAGTACCTGCGTCAACTCTGAATGGGAACTGGCAGAGTGTTGTCCATCTTCCCCCCTTCCTTTGGTCAGTGATATCTTTGGTGCGTATTTAAGGCAGATTAGTAATTAAATAGTAATTGGACTGAGTGGAGTACAATTCAGGGAGTACATGTAAAATCACTCGCAAAATCCAGAATCCGGAACCAGATCCAAATCCCGAATCGGAATAAGAACAAGAAAGGTCGATGATATGCTGGGCCCGGTTGTTCGAAAGCCGATTAACTTAATCCAGGATTAGCATAAACTTTGGTAAAATGTTTTCAACTTTTAAGTGCATCTTTCTTTTGATTATTTTTGGTTTTCAAGATTGACTTCCTCTAATGTAAAATTGTGCCAAATATCAGCGTTGTACAACATTTGGGAGTAGAGAAATAAACTCCTTGGTAATTTTTAAATCTGGGATTAGCGTTAATCGGCTTTTGAACAACCAGGCCCAGTTGTTTTATTTCAGATAAAAAAGTTGAATGAAATAAATTTAAAATTTTTTATTGTGTTCTTGAGGAATGAGAGAACGCATCCTAATTTTGTTTCACAGGCATGAGAAATAGAGATTTTTTGTGGCCTTCAAATTGGCCGCCCCTCTAGGTTTTTTTCAGGGGCTTTGGACCTTGTTTTTGTGCATTGACTACATCATTCCAATGCCCTTTCTGGCTGTGTTTGTCGTTTCAACGGTGCATTGGGTGTTATTCCAATAAATAAGGTGAATTTCTTTTGTCTTTTGTGGACTCCTTTCATCCATGGCTTCAGTAAGAACTTCGCTCCCACCCCATCAAGGGACAAGGAGAAGTGTCAATGTCAATCATTTTCATACATGTAACTTGACCAGTTCAAAACAGAAGTGACGCCAATGGTACGAACTTTGTAGCGTAATATAACATTCAACTTTTTCAGCTGAAAAAAACAACAACTGGATATCATCAGAAATTGTAAATGTGGCAAGTAAACTACATGTACAAAATAGTTGTTGTTCTTTAAACCCATTGACTCCTGGACTGCCTTTCACTGAAGAGTAAAATCGTCTGGCATTAAACAGAGTAAAATCTAGCAAGTCTCACTCACAAGAGCCTGTGGTTAACGGGATTTTGAGTGGATGTACATATAGAAGTTGTTAAATATAAGAGGTTTTTTGGCTTTACCTGGTAATTTTTTTTCACCCTTTGCATCTCAGTTATGTCACAGTCACTGTGTTAATGAAATTGAATGTCATACCTAATACTCTTTAACATCTAATACTATACCTAAAACTCACCTAATAGTGCTACAAAGATTAGTCTTTGGACTTCTGCAAAACTTGCAGTCACCACATTGAGGGATATATAGGGGTATCACATGATCACCTAAGAATAGTGACGCAAGCTTACATGTATTATTACACTTAATTATACGACTAGCTCCATCAGCGGGCAAGATGAACCAAATGGTGCGCTGTGATTGGCTACCCAAGCGGGCAAGATGGAGCTATCTTGGTCCCGCAAGATGAAACATCATTTTGGTGTTTTGACCAAGCGTGTTCGGTCAAGATGGCTGGATATTGGTCTTGTTCTTTTTTTGCGTGTTTATGGACCAAGACGGAAAACACGCAAAAGAAAGAACTTGGCCAATATCCAGCCATCTTGACCTCATGCTTGGTCAATAACCCATATAAATTATATAGCTGTGACTCATTAAAATAAATCATATGAATTTCTGCACCAAAGATAGATTTAGCTGGGAAGACTTGTTAAGGAACTGTAGCCAATTTGCCTGTTAAGATACAGATTACTACCCTGGGTCAAGGTGTTATGTAAAACAACCTCAATACAGTATGAGCACAAAATGTCAAGTTTAAAAATTTTTAGCAAAGGAAATGATGTGGCTATGTTAATGCACAGTAAAAAGTCACAAAATATTTTTGAAAGACACATCCTTTTTAACAATTTCACACATGGGTAAGACACCCTTCGATGACTAAAATTTCACATGTAACCAATGATACAGTAAAAAAAAAATTCACATGTAACCAATGACACAGTACTGTAAAATAACAGAGTGCAGATTGTCCATTGTAAAAAAAACGTTTTCCATCTGTTTACCAAAGTCATTATTGAGTCCTGTTGACAGAGGTCAATGATTGGTTTGGTGAGGATTTGGTAATACCCCATTCTATTTGCTTACAAGAAGTCAGGAATCAGGCATAGCAATCACCAGTTCATTACCCAGGTGAAGTTTCATTCATTCCCTATCCACCTCTGCGTGGTTTTTCTTGGATTCTCCAGACTTCCTTGCTCAAGAAATCCAAATCCTAGCTAATTACATCTGGCAGTGGTGATATACTCGTCTCTCGCCTTGCACTCATTGAGCTGCAACCTTGAAATTTAGTCTTTGACAAGAAGGAGAGTGATCTGTGCAACTTATAATTACCACTATGGTCGTACTAATATACTAGACTAAGTGCAAGATCTTCTACACTTATGGGAGCCAAAGCAATTTCTGGACCCCAGAGGTTTGTTTGAAGAGTCAATGTGTCAAATAATTATATAATTGCCTGTGCAACACAAAGGACTAACTGTTTGCAATACCGGTAATTACACTGTATCAAAACAAACCTGGTTTGACTCTTGTGACTTCTTCACCAACACTTTCAACAATGCCACCACCCTCGTGTCCAAGGACACAAGGAAACTTGCCCTCTGAATCATTTCCACCCAAGGTATAACTGTCTGTGTGGCAGACACCAGTTGCAAGTATCTTGATGCGAACTTCATGTGCCTTGGGTGGTGCCACCTCAATTGTTTCAATAGAGAGAGGTTTACCAGCCTCCCAAGCTACTGCTGCATAGCATGATATCGGCTGTCAATGGAGAAGAAGGACATTAGTTTAGTACAAGCACAAGTGAGGAGAAGGAATCCAGAAGGGGGCAAGAAGAAAAAATTCCCACATTCTGCATCCTGATCTCTGATTTCCTTTCTCCTATTCAAACTAATCGCCCAATCCTTTCTTAACCCTTTCACTCCCAAGAGTGCCACTTATAGATTTTACTCTGTCTAACGCCAGACGATTTTACTCGTCAATGGGGAACGCCACAGGGGTGAAAGGGTTAACTTTCCTCCCCTCATGGCAAAATCCACTCCTTTGGGGGAAAAACTGCTTTTGCTGTAGGTGCATACCAGTATTCATAATTTCAACCCCTCGCATTGTCAAAACCAAAGGAGCAAGAATACCGCACAGGTCCCTAATTAATTATGCAGATGCTCCATGTTTTATAAAAACAAAAATGATTGATTTTGCGACTGAAATTCAGAATGTTTTTTTTCAGGAGTTTCAAATCAGCTTTGTCATAGGGCTCACACTCTCATATGCATTGTCCTTCGAAGATGCGACTTTTGTATACTTTTTCTTGCCAAACTTGGACTCATCCATCTTAAAAGTTGTACCAGGATTGGGTTTCCGCACCCAGGTTTGGACATTTCACAAATCATGAAAGTAAATGGCTCTTTGCACTACTCTCTACACCGCTCATGATAGGCTATAAAGCTAGGACAATTTCCAACTTTTCAAATCTTGCTTGCCCACACTATTACTTCCATAGCCATCTTGATTACATGTATTTCGAAGAAATGTGAAACAATTTTAACTGCAATGAACTTGTGCACTAAAGTTTCCAATAAAGGATGCACCAATCAGAAGAAAGCATGGTACACTCTTCCATGCAGTGAACTTATAAGTGTGCAGCACAGGGAATAAAGAGAAAGCAAGTCACAGGACTGAGACTATTATAGTTACCTTAAACCTACATGTACAGTAAACAGGGTCTTTTTATATAGTCCTATTACGGTTAAGGTTGGCATTACTAAAGGGATGGGGTTGTTTCAAGACTAGTAAAACAGGGATCTCTAGCCTACACTGTATAACCTACGTTTCATCTGTACTCAGCATAGCATGCATGTATAATTACTTATTGTTAATTGTAAATTGACGACCAGAATTCAACCTCTGTAATGAAGAGGTTTACAGTGTATCAGAGTTCAAGGCAAGCTGAGGGGTGACATAAATGAAAGAAAAAAGGCAAGTAGGATCTGGCATATAAGGACAGGTTGAAGAAATACAAGAAAAAAGCTGGGATGAAAAGGAGCAAACAAGGTGGGAGTGATGTTGGGGGGAGCCAGAGAGAGAGAGAGAGAGAGAGAGAGAGAGCTGAGAGAGGGAGAGAAATTAAATCCATTTTTTTTTATTCCGTAAGTACAAATCAGCCATGTACTGTATACATTAGATATGTCTGGGTATACACACTATTGTACAAAACAATAGTACAATGCATGGGTTAGGGTAAGGGTAAGGGTTACATGTATGGTAAAGTACGGACCTGTACGGAATCATTCCTCCATGGGCGGCTTAGTCAAGTGTCTGAACAACAACAAAAGACATGTCTTTTCTTTTCCAAGACGTCTCCCCTCTTTGTCTTTAACTCATTAACCCCACTCTCCCCCCCAGGCCAATGACGAGTAAAACTGTCTAGCATCAAGTCTCACTCCTAGGAATCAATGGGTTATAGGGGACCAGAGGGTGTAAAGTGCAGGTTGCAGTTCATTGTTTTACCATAACTGAAACAACCCAAACCTTTACAAAAAATAAATGTTAACCTTAGGTTATACATTATTTTTTAGGCCTTAAATGTTAGCATTAGTACCCTGGGTGCCAGAGGAATTTTTTTTCAAGGTCGAAGAGAATGCTCACCCATTCTAAACCAACGGTCCAGGATGAAAAAAAAAATGCCTCTGGTCGCACGACCCCAGAACCTCATTTCCATGCAAAGAGAGTTCAGATTTCTCACCAAACCAGTTTTAGCCGCCAAGCTGAGACTACTTCCCATGGGATGCAATGAAGCACATCATTTACACACATTCCTAAAACTTGCGATTACAGTGATGGCTATTCATTTCAACAGCTTTAATAATTTTGGAGCAATTTTAACGACATTGAATTGATTTTAGGTGTGTAAGATTGATTTGATAAAATTTCTTTTCCCTCAGAGTGAAACTTTGTTGTTAAACGTGTTTAAAACAGGATACCGTAATAGCAAAGAGCGAGGGATCACTACCTACAGCTGTATATTGCAGAATGGAAGACTTTGAAATGCGAGCAACTTTTGTCCATCCTTACCATTTAACACCAAAGCTGAAACAACCCAAAACTTTACTAATGATAAAATTAGGCCTAAAAAAACAATGTTATCCTAAGGTTAGCATTTTTGTAAAGGTTTGGGTTGTTTCAGTTATAGTAAAACAATGACCTGCAACCCTAACATGCAACCTGTACTTTACACCCTCCGGTTCCCAGACACAGTTTTTCAATGCAACAAACGTTGACAAATCAACTTTTTTAGTTAATTCCACCCACCGCTCTCAAACGAGCTTGAGTATCTACAAGCGCTCTCATGCACGAATCTATAAGAAAAATAATTTAACTACAATTAAAATGGACACTGAAGCACCACATGGACCATTGAAACAGTTTGGCCTTTTCCTGTCGGGCCATAGTCACGCAACGCTGCTTGTTGCAACAGCTGTGGAGAACTGGTTTTTCGATTTGTCTAATCAGAAACTCCCTCAAACATAATGTCCAATCAGCGAACCAGGACAAATTCTGTCCCAATTTGATGACATGAAAATGAGGTTCTGGGGTTGTGTGACCACAGGCATTTGAAATCGCTGAGCGTTCTCTCCGACCTTTAAAAAAAATTCCTTTTGGACCTAGGGTATAGCATTAGTAAAGGTTTGGGTTCTTTAAGCTTTAAAATATTTTCCCATTCCCATAATGCAAGACCATGCAATACGTTTTAGGGGATTCTTTATATAAAAACAATGTAAATTATTTACCCTTGGGACTGTATCATGCTTCAGTGACCAGGATATACATTGAAATGCAAATAAGCCCCCAAAGTGAACTATATTATGGGATTTGCGAAATAGCGAAAGGCGAACCTACAGTTTACATCCTCCATAAAGCGGAAAGGGGCTAGGGCCGAAATAGTTTCTGAGTGGATGAAAAACCTCATTGTTCTGTGAAACGTGGCTCACTTTAAATTATATATACATTTAAAGTTGGCCACGCGCTCTAGACTTTTTCTCCAGAAATTAACTTAACAAGGGATGGATACAAAGTAAACGAAAATGGAGATAGAGGCGCACAATATAGGACAATAAGCAATTTTAAGATTAGGTACTGGTAAGAGCACATGAGTGTGAGAGCATACAAACCAGAGATCGAGACAAAGCGAACGTGCACCTGTAACAGAATACATGTAACCTATCGAAAATGAACAATTTTGTAGATCCAGACCAGACTGTATACTGAAACAGATTTCTTACCTTTCCGGCTGTACCAGGCATCGTTCAAAGAACGCTGAAGTATCGCAATGGTTCGGAGACAGCAAGAACGTACAAGGTACCGAAAATATGAACTCTCAATATCCCACAAACCACTGTGGTCAGAAAGGGGGCGAGGAGGAGGAGTGGTTGGAGGCTTGGCGGATTGTTCCAAAAAAATAATTACTTTTTTCCTGAAGAAATCGCAAAAATAAATAGGCGCAAAACTACTAAATCGCCTGAAAACCAGTGCAGGACCTCGAATGATTTAGATCAGCGTCCAAGAGATGGCGATTGGAGTGCTAAATATATCTTCTCAACTGGTGCTCTTCATTTCAGAAGTGTGCGTTTGCAGTGTGAGATGTGCAGGTAGGCATTGGGATAGTACATGCAGTTTTGCCGTTTTCTGGATAAAGGCAAAAACGGCTGATTTTCTAACTGGGGAGTCCCCGTCTAAAAATGTCAGGAGTACTATACAGTGCACTATATAGGAGGGTAGAACAATAAATTATGAATGCTTACGGTGTTCAATTGCCAACAATATAGAGTTCTTTCAAATTTTTTTTTTGGGGGGGAGGGGGTGATTATTTAATAGTATATTTAGCAACTGAGAACCCAAAAGGACTGCATTTGAAGTATAATTAACTTTATTGATCTTATGCTAAAATTGCTGCTTTACAGGAAATAATAACTATTCCAGTGCCACAGTTAAAGTTAATGAGTGAATCACTATTTTGTTGCCTGTGCGATACAAATTAATTATTTCTATCTTGTAAAACGACAATATTATTTCAAATAAGTTTGGAATTAGCAGCTGTAACCTTCATGTAAAAAAAAAAAACAAAGAGAGCAAAGATAGCAAGAAATAAATGGGGTCTGACCCTGACTTTTTTGTAACATTAAATACAACGTTAACAGTAACTTACGCAAGGCGTTTTGACCAAAAATCTCTTGCTTCATTGGTTTAGAGTGACCAAAAAACAATGGTTCTTACTATGTCCATCCCGACTGCAATTTTAATGTTTTTTGAGAAAAAAAGATATTCAATTCCATTTTTTTTTCCAAATTAAGTTATAAGCAGATTTAACAGACAATAAAGGTAACTAGTACATCTGCATAGCATTGATCATAAAATGCTACTTTCCTTTTATATTAAATACTTTTACACAAAATGATCTTTCAAAAAGGATCATTGACAAAATCTTCAGTACCAAAGGCAATATTCTTCTTCACATTAAAAATTATTGCATTATTGCATTATTAAAAACCAATGAATAAAATGATCAGCTCCAATTAAAGCCTCAAGTCTGTTACCTTTCTGGAGCAAAAGTACATCAGAAAGGCTTGAAGCAATATAGGCATTGGTCTAGAAATTGATAGATGGCAAATCATCTTCAGTAAAGGAGAAGAATCCCTATTGTAGCCACAACCAACATTTTGCTCTGTGGCCAAAAACTCATTTTGAGTTTTTTTAAGCTGAGAGCTCCTGCTTTGAGTCATTTGTTGCTACTTTTCCTTCCATCACTTGAATAATGGACTTGTTGTTGTTTGTCATCTTTTCCAGTCTCTGAATCAAGACTTACTCACTCCTTCCTTTGAGTGTGCCATCATTTAAGAGCTGCTTGGTGACCTCATACACACTGAACATGACAGCTACTTGTGGCACCACTCTCAAATAGTTGATTGAGAGTCCTCGATACAGTCCTTTCCTTACACCATCCTCCATGTACACCGTGATGAAAGTGGTGATACAGCCACTGACAAGACACAAGAGAAGACAATTTGACTCAATTTAGTAACAAGACAGAACATGACCCAAAAAGAAATTGGTAAAGAAAAAACCTCATCAAGTGCTACCTGTATTTGTAGCCATCAATCACTACCCCTGCAAGCTGCATTCTTCTTCTTACAACATCTAAAGGATACCTGCAAAAGAAAAATAACAATGTTCTTAAAACTAGAACAACAAAGATATGGGGGCATGCTACATGATTATCTACTTGTTTACATCATACCTCGATCACTTATCATTATTGGTACAATTAAGTAGTTGAAACAAGTATAAAACTTACGCCACTGTCTGTGATGTTGCTCCAGCCAATGCACCACACACCAACCCTCCCAGGGGTGACAGAACTGTTTCACCTGTCTCTTTGTTACACTTGGACAATTTGCCTTTTGTTGCAAGGATGGCTTCTTTGAAGGTTTCATATGCCAAGAACCCAAACCCTGGGGACAATGCCAAGGGAGATTATTTTTAGTTAAGTCACACATATATACAGGGCTGATGTGGCTGGAGCTTATCCTAAGCTGCATATTGCATGGTTTGGCGACTTATAGACCCTTCTTTCCACCGGCTTTTGAGTGATTGTTTTGAATTTGATTGTGTGACAAAAAAATTTGTTGTCAGCGGGCGATGACATTAAGTTACTTAAATATTAAGACAAACAGAGTAATTTGTAGCAAGTCTGAGACATTTGGGAACAAGCAGAAATGACGAGATTTGTTGAAAAAGATGCGAAGAGACGACACTTCTGCCCTCCTTGGAAAGGTCTCAAGAAAGGCAAGGTAGGGTACACTTTCTTTTTTCAGGGGGAGAAGAAGGTACTGGTAACAGAGCCAGCATTCAAACTGCTGAACACCAAGTCAAGCATCATTACACTTATATTATTGCTACAAAATCATAGCTCCCAGAGAACTAAAGTACCAATTGAAAGGTAGTTTAAAAGGAAAACGTTGGCAGAGTTAGACTCTGAAGTATTGGTGAATCACTTGCACAGATTTATGACTAATTCTTAACTGGCATTGATTTTGAAGTCATCAATAAATTATTTGAATAATAATAATTACTATTATTATTGAAGCTTGATTTAAACATGATTTTTCGAACTAGTTAATAAAACAAAGAAGAATCTGCCAGACCAAACCAACAAATTATTTACTAATTCTCTTACCCACAGCAGGTATCATGGAGACTGTTGTTGCTCCATACCCTTTGTAAAGAGCACAGAATCCTCCCTCTGTCACAAAGATCTGACGGACAGCATGACAAACACCACAGTAGATTTTCTCATCTGCCACTTGGAATGCCAGACGTGAACGCACTACATCCAAAGGATAGGTGAATGTACAGGCTGTCATACCTAATCCATATGTATAAAGGAAACAGATCAGAATGTTGTAAGTGAATTGGTGCAATTAGCTACAAAGCTGATTCATCAGTCCTCCACTTGAATTCAGGATATTTGAAGACAAATCCAATTGGTAGTCAGAGCAATGACTCTAACCTGGGCAATTGCATGCAAATCTAGAGATCTTAACAACTAAACCATGCTGTCTCTATTAAAAATGGGCTGTCATTATCAATTTACATCAGGCTTTTCTCTTGAATACTATTACACAGTGGAACTTTACAGTTTTAACACCATGGATGACAATGACTCTTCATTTTGACATGAAATTTCAGTGTAAATTTATAATTTCACAATGTTCATGTTATTCTGTCCACAGCCACGTGTTTGCCAGTTCTTAAACAGCTAAATTGTTGAAGACTAACGGCTCAGGAAACTATCAGAATTTTGTCAAAACATGCACGAAGTTATTTGTATTTCATTACACATACTAATAACAATAAATTATTATTGTTTATACTGTATTACCTGCAAGAGATCCAGAAATAAGCTTGCTTGCAGCACAACTATCACAAAGTGGAGTCAGAGCCTAAATGCAAGGGGATCAAGTTTAACAAGACTTTGAGAAACAATAGCAAGATTTAGTTTCCCATTTTGTACTTTAAGAATGTAGTTACGAGAAATCAAAACTTGTGACAAGGCCCTAGCGGTGGTCACAATAAATAATGCAAGAGGATGATCCCACAATTAATGGTGATTTGACCAACAGAAAAATTATTTTGGGAAAATTTTGGAAAATTTCTCCTTTTTGATAGCCTTTGGAGATATTTATTTTCCCAACAATACATATGGGCTTGTAAATGCAGGTTTTGTTCATCAGGATGGGGCATAATAATTATTAATACATGAAGCACAAGCTACAAGTCAATGAACAACCTTTTCACACACACTGGGAGCCATGTCAAGCCAAAACGCGCAACAGAAGAAACCTCAAGGTGTAGTGAAATTCTAATTATGAAAGTTATAGTAGTCACCTTCTTGTATTGTTCATAGGAAACAAACTGTAGAGCACCATAAGGAAACACTCGCAACATGAGGGCACCATTCCCTGAAAAATTACAACCAAAACGAAGTTAATATGTCATTATATACACACACCTTTCATTAGTATTCAGCAAGGTTCTCTTGTTGTCACCTTACACCATAGGGTGCAAACTTACTTCTTTTTCTAACCACTGTCTACAAGGGATACTAGGGAGAGATGGGAAGGTTAGATCAGGAGACACTAAGGGGAGGGATGAGGGGAGCAAAATAATAAATAATTAATTAACAGAGACTAATGCTTCACACCACTGAAACATTATATTGCTAAAAAAAATGTGATGTGCATAATTTAATTAGTGAATCAATACCCTTGAGAAATTTCTCACAAATCAATTTTTCTTTGGCTTCGTAAAGCAAGCCTTGACACCAGACCCACTTACAATCACATCGGTTGGAACTACGTTTTCTCACCAAAGAAGACACACCATTGTCCCCATTATTTTCGATATTACATGTATTCACCCAACCAAAATCAAAGGGAACAATTTTTAATATTCATACCTTTGTAGTAACCCAAAGCGCCCTCTTTCTGATAAATGGTTCTTAGAGCATGTAGAACACCTAACCAAAAAAATAAGATAAATGAAACAATGTGATCAAATGAGCCAATGACGTGGTATTTAGGGTCAGCGTACGTGACGGCTGGTTCTGTGATCAACGGTGTTCCGTGAAATTGGAATAAACGATCGCATTTATATAAAATATTACTAGATCAGTTCTCATATGTCCTACAAACAAACCGCCTAGGTTTCAATAATAGAGTGGGCAGACACTCACCCATGTTTTTGTAGTGCACGTTCTGAGCTTGAAAAAGTATTTTCAGTCTTTCCAAGGGAGCTGTTGATGTCTTAGCACAGCAAGTTGAAACCCCTGCAAATGAAAACCGGTCATTAAACGTGGAATAATTCGCGGAATCGTGATACCGTGTAAGTAAGCTTAGTTTTTATATTCGTCTTTTGTTCAGAGAAAAACAGATGAACGGTAGCTTCATCAAGAAGACCACGCGCCACGAAAACTACACACTAAAACTGAGATTATATATTCGCTTTAGCAAACGAGAAAATAATAATTCATTTGCTTGTCAAATTATTGACGAAAGTTTTTTGCCAGAAGTACCCATGGTGTACATTTTGCCTTGTTTGCATGCATTCCCCATGGCGATGTCCCTTACAAACTCGTGACATCTTTTCGATTCGAGAAGAAAAGAATATAAAGAATAATACTTACCTCCGGCAAGAAATGTCTTGAGGACATTGTCCGCTGTGACTGCTTTTGCTTCCATTTCTCGAGCAGAAAATCACGCAAAAGGACCTTGCAAGCTAAACGTCTGCTGATGCCTTAAAACTACATCGAAATCCCCTGCTTCTGTTCCATGTAAAAGACCTCAGAAATTGCGAATAAAGTCATGCTTTGATTCGAGAACAACACGAGTTTTCGACAGAGAAAGCTGCGATGAGCCTTATCCAGTTCTTCCTCCTCGGAAATGAGAAAATCGGGAAGGTTTCCTAAGGTTTGTACATTGTTCAACGCGAACATGTCGTATGGCACGGTCACTGTCACGTATAAAAACACAAACACGTTGTATTGTCCACGTGGAAAAAACACTTTTGTCACATGTCCCAATATTTTGTTGGTTCACAAAACTACAATAATAAACAGATAAGTAAATCCCAAGGCTTAAAAAAAAGAAAAGTATTCGGTCGACTCCTACTTCTTTATCTACTTTATTACTCTTCAACTCTTTCCTATCCAGAAGACATAAATCTTAAGCAAGTTTCCCTCTTTTGAATTTTTGGTCCATTTCGGTCACGTACATGTGGGTTTTGCTTTTGATAGAAATTTAATCGCACATCTAATGATTTGGTGAGCAATTCCAGAAAAATCTCCCTTGTCTACACACCAAGAACCCTTCTTTACTCCTTTTTGGAGTAAAAGCGAAAATCCTTTGAAAATATTAAATTCGTCTTTAAAAGTGCCTTTTCTGACCGTGACAGTAACCGAAAGTAGGCCACAGGACGTCTCAATCACGTAGATAAAAAACGAATGAACTGACGGCAGGTATGACGGCATGTGAAACTTTCTACATCATAGAAAGTGAAAAAGGTATTATTTTTAAGTAAACGGCAGCAAAATGTCAATTTAACGAAAATTTCATTTGTTCTTAAAAGAATAAGATTGCGTGACATTTCCTTAAGACCCAGGCCCTTTTTCCTCTGGTCACACTCGCATATCCTGGCGCCTTGGTGCAGAATACGCTCGGCACTCTAATTCTGCTTGGTGTGCATCAAAATGGGCTGCAAGACATTCTGTGCTGTTTTTGTTGTAATTGTGAGTGTATCTATTGTAGTATTTCCCATGTTACTTGGTCGGTATCTTTATCAAATTCCTGAAACTCCTCGACTGGATGAGCAACAGTGGTGGGGAAGGGGTCAGCTAACTGATCACAAAGACGACACTTCTATAAACCGAATGTACGTGAGTTTGTCCGACGAAATCCTTGTCGATCTCAAGGAGAGGTTGTCTAAATCCAACTTCTTCGAGAATCTTGAAGGCGTCGAATGGGAATATGGCATTGACCCAGGTTACATGAAGGCTGTAGTTGAGTATTGGAAGACAGACTTTGATTGGCGAAAACAGGAGGCTTTTATAAACACCTATCCCCATTACAAGACTAAAATAAGCGGAATCGAGGTCCATTTTGTGCATTATCAAGCTGAACTCAGAGAAGGCCAGCGAGAACTCGCCATCATGATGGTACACGGCTGGCCAGGATCCTTTTACGAATTCTATCAAGTCATCCCAAAGTTAATATTAGCATCAACAGACGAATATGCATTTTCAATTATCTGCCCTTCCATTCCAGGATATGGTTTGTCAGAAGCGCCTCACAAGCCTGGTTTTGATTCATTTGCTGCAGCAAGGGTTTTTAGCAAACTTATGAATCGCCTTGGTTATGACTCTTATTACCTTCAGGGAGGGGACTGGGGTAGTGCAATAACTAGCGCATTGGCAATTATGAATCCGAGGTAAGATTCTTTTTTTCCAGCCCTTGTTCATAAAATTCTGTGGGACTATAACCCACTATAGCTAATTACAAAGAGAGTGACCACATAGTATCTGCAGTGATCTAAAATCTCAAAATGCTTCTTTTCACAGTTCATATTATGCTTGTCTTTTGTATAGTTGTCATGGTCACATCCTCTTGGGGATTAATATGAACTCAGCAAACGATCAGATTGCAGTTGGCTTGATAGCTCAATTGGTAGAGCAAGGCACTGGTATCACATTCGCCATGGGTTAAAATCCCATTCAAGCTTAAATTTTTCAGTCTTCCCTTTCATTCCAAATTATGATTGAAACATTCTTCTCCTAACTATACCAAGGATTTCTTTGTTGGGTATTCATGAAAATTTGTTGTTATATCAGGATCACACCTCTTAAGCTGATAATAATCTTCATTCTCAATACCTATCTGACTGACATTTCCTTGAAACTGTGAAGAGAATTTACATATCAATGACTCCTGGGTGTCAAAGGGTTAATGTGATGTAATAAATTACTATGGCAACAGAAGAACCATGTAAAAATGCCCTATATTATGTGTTTAGCCCTTTGGCGCCTAAACCGGCCAGACTTAGTATTTTACCCTGTCTAAAGCCAAGCAATTTTACTTGTCAATGGGGAACCCCCATGAGTCAATGGGTTAAGCACTTATATCTCAAAAACGAACTAGGTGACCCCAATTTTCTATTGCCGAAAAGAGATTAGCAGGCTAAGACAGAACTCTGCAAAAATTAAAATTACACATCATCTCGAGCGGATTCAGAGTCACCTTCATTTTTTTCCATTGTGAAGGTGGCTATGAAACTGCTCCAGAAAGTTTTTTAACTTTGCAGAAAGTTTTGTACTAGCATGCTAGTCACTCTACAACAATAAAAAAATGGGGGTCACCGAGTTCGTTTTTGAGATATATGCATTTAAATACAGAAAATGGGCTGTTTTTAGATGGCTCTTTTGTTGCCATGGTAACCCATTACGTCATGTTAATGAGTGTATCTATTTAAGCATCTATTGATGTTTCATGTGGCACTATAACATTACCGTTAACTGAAAATGTTTGGCAGATTCAATCCTGCCAAATAGTACAGTATGTTGAAAGTGTTAAAATTGGTTTGAGCCTCCTTAAAGTGAAGTGTTTGGTTTGTTAACTTAACGTCACATTTGTTTTACTTCATGTTATTGATGTGGACTTGGGTAGGGCCCAATGTTTGACCTTCTTCAGAGCCGATAGTAAACTGTACCTTAGAGAATTGCTTGGACAATCAGTCATAACACATGATTGGTGCACGTCAGGCAAGGCCTCTGTGCAGAAAATAGACTGCTTGCAGTCCCTTCTGTTGATTTACTTCGTTAAAGTATAGAATTCAGGCGAAGAATGAACACAAACAAATGGTTCAACAAACAGTCGCCATCTTACATCGGGCACATGGTCGAACTATAAAATAGCCATGCAATGTGGGCATACTCGTAGCCTCACTAAGTAAACATATCAACACCTTCCACATCACTTAAAATATGTACTTGTTCTAGTCAATCATATTTTGTCACACAATCAAGACAAACAAATGAGGGGGGCTTGGGGGAGGGGTAAGAGACTCCCCTAAGGCTCTCTGAGCTGTTTATTCTGACAACACTAGCATGCAAACATGCATGCTAGTGCTTTGTCAGAAACAAAAACCCACTAACACACCACCCTTTAGAAGTGGCCAAAAAATAAATTTCGAAACATATTCTTCATCTAATGTGGCGGCACAAGACCCAGAGGAAAGGGAACAACTAAATGGCATACACAATATGGAGTAGCAGATCACAATAAAACCAAACAAACTAAAAAGAAAAGCAAGTGAACAGGGAGACTGACAGAGATAGAATGACAAAAGTCACAAAAAACCACTCCTGACAGCTCCCATGATACCCTAGGAGCCTCTCTATTTGGCCATCAGAATATTAATTTCTGACTAATTCATTCAATCTTCAACTGTCAGAATTCAAATTACTTCTTTTGATCACATGACAAAACTTAATAGATTAACAAAGCACAAGGCTTGACTTTCACAGAAGGTACTTCTTCCAGTCTATGTAATAAACATACAAACTGCTACTTCTGGGTGACAGAGGCATTCCCTAGGGAGGCCAGTAACTTAAGTGCTTTGCTTTTTAAGGCCTTATTGTCCATCCATGACAATTTTGTGTTAAATATTGGTATGTTTGATTTGGCAGTTAACAATTTGTGTTTTGTGGTTGTTCTTTCACTTTTTCAGCCAGGTTCGCGGACTTCATCTCAACATGTTCACTGCATCAATCGTATATTCGCCGTTTGATTACATAAAAGCAAAGTTTTTCTTTGCTGAGAGAGAGCAGAAGAAGATTTTCCCAATCAAAGATTATTTTTACAAGTTGTTGGCTGAATCAGGATATTTTCACTTACAAGGTATGCAGAGTGGTTTCTGCATATCAGATATAAAATAGGGTCTTTAGGCAAAGTGGCTTGTGGTTCAAAAAGTGAGTTTTATTTTGATAGATTGGTAGAATATTGCAGCATCAGGCAAAGTTAAAAAAGAAAATCAGATTATGGCAGGAGTGTACCTTGAAATTTTTTATTGGGGGGATGGGGAGTTGGAGGTGGAGGAATACGGTAGTTATTTATTTCATTCTCCTTCCTCAGACCAAAAACAAAGGGAACAAGAATTAAGCAGCCAAACCTTTTCTTAGAAGAGGCGAGGAAGGGGTTGGACAGTTCCCTTCTATGTGGTATAGCTCCATATTTGCAATGTGCCAATGTGAATTTTATAATAAGCTCAGTAATGCACATATTTTGATTGGTTGTCACTTATGATCTATTAGAGGACAGACACAAAGCTGACCTCACCATCCAGAACTTTTAATTCTTTATTATATAAAACAAATAGATCCCATGTTTCCATGTGTCGGTCACAGAAAATGTTAAAATGTGTTAAAAACATGAGTGATGCTCTGAGCTATCACTTTGTGTGCCACTTGTTTGTTCTCACCTCATTTTGACGTCATCTGTGATCTTCTACTGAAACAGATGCACAACAGTATGGAATCTATTTGTTACATTTAAAATAATAAATAATAATAATAATAATAATAATAAGAAGAAGAAGAAGAAGAAGAAGAAGAACTTACGTCACAAGTTTATCTGGCTGAGCACATCAGCTCACATGAAATTAAAGCAGATAGATCAAATCAATGCAGAGTATCTAGAGAAGAACCTCTAACAACACACTAAAGAACCAACAATCTCAGCCCACAAAAGAACTTGATTCCAGAAATCATGCATTGGCCACATTGGAGCATGCTGCCTTAAATCACCACTGTACCAGGCCAGCTTTCAGATAGATGTTGAAGTTACCGTTAAGCTGTCAAAGTCACTACGGCTTTGCCAACAAAATAGGACCTTCATGTTTGCACCCTATGTTAATTTTTATTTTATTTTAGAAGTTTCTTTACAAGTGCAGCAGTATAACATTATTGTAAACTACAAGACAACCTTACAGTCTTTAGTGAGATATTTACATGTAAGGACAGTGTTTGTTGGTTATTCAGGTCCTGTGTTTTTGAAAGAAATCTGATAAATGAATGAATGTCTTCATTTCTAGCAACTCGGCCACACTCTGTGGGCTTAGCTCTCAATGACTCACCAGCTGGTCTTGCGGCATACCTTTTAGAGAAATTTGCTATGTGGAGTGGCTGTCAGACCACTGATACTGTGATGTGTCTGGAATCTTGCTTTTCCAAAGATGATCTGTTAACAAACGTAATGATCTACTGGGTAACTCATTCTATAACCTCTTCAATCAGACTTTATTACGAAGCTATGCACAGTCCAAATGTTCAGAGGGTGGCAAGGTTTGTGAAGTGCTTTTTAACTTTATAGGAACATGTTCTAGTTGCTGTGAAAAATTAGGCTGTACGTGATATCAAGTCATAATTTGAAGCAAATAAGATTTTTTTTAGCTGTGATTTGGCCATTAGGTGTTGGTATTAAGTTCATCTTACATGTAATACATACATGTAAAGACAGCCTGTATTCTTTTATTATTATACATACATGTACACTTTTTTTCCCAAACTAAGGATTTGAATCAGTATGTACTTAATGTATGGACTCTAACTTTTAAATTCAGTTCATGCATTTTGTTGTACAGTTTGATCAACGACCATGGTCTGACTTTTTTTCTTGATGATGAACATTTAAGCAGAGAGATTGAGTTCCCACTGCCACACTTGTTATAGATCGTAAATTAAACAATGGCTGTGCTTTAAGAAAGTTAGCCCTGAATAGCTACCTCTGAATCCAATGGGCATGTTCTCCATTTCTTTTCGCTATATTTTTTTATTCAACTGTATTTTGGTGGTCATTCATTTTCCTAGGATTCCCATCACAGTTCCCACAGGACTTGCTGATTTTCCTCATGAGTTATTCCCGTTGCCTGAACCTTTGGTTCACAAAAGATTTCTTAACATAGTACAGTTTTCTGAGATGCCTCGTGGAGGACATTTTGCTGCCTTTGAGGAGCCAGAGCTGTTTGCCAACGATGTTATCAAGTTTGTTGAGAAGGTTGAAAAGCAAATCACAGTGAAAACAACTGAATGGGCCAGCAAGAGAGAATCTTAGTACTTAAATCTTTGTGTTGTCTACTTGCAGCAAAAATGTGACTAACTAGAAATAGGCATTCTGGCTCAAACCAAACTTTCTCTTTCCTCATCTTGTCAACTACCTCTTCTTGTCTGATGACAAGGTCAGGAGTGAGGTTGTGCCTCAATTCCATGATTGTTATTAAATTTTGCCTAACCCTTATTCTTACTTTCCTTTAAAATCTGCTTTTGACAGTGCAAAAGTTATGTTGGCTACAGTAATATAAATTCATCTGACCTTAAAAAGCAATGAGAAATCATTTTTCATATTGTTCAAGATGTTGGCATCTATGTCCTTAGCCAAAGTAATGTCGTGTAAGTTAAGTAGTTAGTGGCTGTGCTTAGTTCTAAACCTAAACCAAAAACAGGCTTCAGTTTTCCATTTGTCAATAGATATTTGATTCACCGATGCATGTTAACCAACAAAGATAGACAATGTTCCACCAGTCAGAAATTCAATTTAATTTAGATACAATAAATTTTTACGGAAAACAATAATTATTATTTTATACACCAATACATCTAGTTCTTAATCTGACTTACCAGTTTCATAAGAAAGTCAGTATGTCAAATGACTTTATAAACTCAGAGTAGCCTATGGGCTCCTTGCAAATCACTGATACTAAAGTTTTTTTAGGAAATAGAGTAGTGACTAAAAATGCTTACAGTGGCAGCAAATTGCAATACTGCATTTTTCTGAATACTATCAAATTCAACTAACAGATTTAGAGTGGTTTTCAATCAAGTGGTTTAAGACCAAAACAGGTTTATAGACCGAATGCATAAATGCTGACCAAAAAATATTCTTTTGTCTTTGTGCTAATTAGACCCACTAGCCTCGTTAGAAGGGACAAAATACAAAAGAAATGTTAATTCTTTAGATCGAGGCTAGTTGGTGTAATTAGCACAAAGACAAAATATTTTTTTGGACACCATTAATGCATTCGGGCTATATGGCGGCTGGGGCACATGATCAATAGACACTGACTGGCACTAATTGGCATGGGGCTCATCATTTTGCGTTTCAGTCATTGCTACCATCGAGCTAATCGCACATTCTCATGCACAGAGGGAAGCTTTAAAGCCCCTGTGTTTTCCCAACTAAAAAAATCCACAAACTTTCAGAAGATGAACGCAACAGATGAAATAAGATGCTACAACTCTTAGAAACAATTTAGAAAAATCCAGCCAACATTTTCAAAAGCTTTCTGACCAACTAGCACAAGCACGTTGAATGCATGACATAGTTCCTTTATAAGACAATCAAACGAGCCAATCACAATGCAAAGCAGCCGACGCCAAGCGTGGGAAAACACATACTAGTGCTCATGCTCTCAACACGATAATTTGAGTGGCAGTGTCCTCACACAAGTAAATATTCTTAAAAATTGAAATCAAAATGTTGGGACTGCTATACAATCATACAAAGCAAATTGCCCTCTGTTTTGTCTGTATTGTGGACTGGCAAAGTTTTTTCCAGTAGGAGCAGTTTTACAATACATAACTAACATAATTTTGTAATTACTTTCAACACTCAAATGAAAATCGCTCGTTACGCCTATAGTCTGCCAGGGTGACACTTGATGACCTGCAAACATACCCACGTGGACATGTGTGACACTCTGCTAAGTACCTAATCTAAGGATTATGTAATTAGAGTTAAATGTCACACTACTTGTGTTTTAAACACGACAATCATGCAAAAGGACCTTGCAAGCTAAACGTCTGCTGATGCCTTAAACTACATCGAAACCCCCCGCTTCTGTTCCGTGAAAGACCTCAGAAATTGCGAACAAAGTCATTCTTTGATTCAAGAACAACACGAGTTTTCGACAGAGAAAGCTGCGATGAGCCTTATCCAGTTCTTCCTCCTCGGAACCGAGAAAATCGCGAAGGTTTCCCAAGGTTTGTACATTGTTCAACGGGAACATGTCGTATGGCACGGTTACTGTCACGTAA
Source organism: Montipora capricornis (assembly GCF_036669925.1). NCBI lineage: Eukaryota > Metazoa > Cnidaria > Anthozoa > Scleractinia > Acroporidae > Montipora > Montipora capricornis. The sequence goes on along the minus strand of NC_090896.1, from coordinate 1,394,355 downwards.
AAACACAAACACTTTGTTTGTCCGCGTGGAAACAACACTTTGTCGCATATCCTAATATTTGGTTGGTTCACAAAACTGCAATAATAAACAAATAAGTAAATCCCAAGGCAAAAAAAAAACAAAAAAGTTTTCGGTCGACTTCTGCTTCTTCTTCTACTTTATTAACACTTCAACACTTTCCTATCCAGAAGACATAAATCTTAAACAAGTTTCCTTGTTTTGAATTTTTGGTCCATTTCGGTCACGTACACGTGGGTTTTGCTTTTGATAGGAATTTAATCGCACATCTAATTATTTGGTGAGAAATTCCAAAAAGACCTCCCTTGTCTACACACCAAGAACCCTTCTTTACTCCTTTTTGGAGTCAAAGCGAAAATCCTTTGAAAATAATTCTTCTTTAAACGTGCCTTTTCTGACCGTGACAGAAACCGGAAGTAGAGGCAACAGGACGTCTCAATCACGTAGATCAAAAACTAGTGAAATGACGGCATGTATGACGGCATGTGAAATTTTCTACATCATAGAAAGTGAAAAAAGGTATTACTTTTAAGTAAACGGCAGCAAACAGTCCATTTAACGAAAATTTGATTTCTTCTTAAAAGAATAAGGTTGCGTCCTTAATCCCAGGCCTTTTTCCTGTTGTCACACTCGCATACCCTGGGGCCTTGGTGCAGAATACGCTCGAAATTCCAACTAACGATCACATGGTACAACTCCAGCAAGCTCATTATTATTCTCCCACTGGGACATGAAAACAAAGGCAAGTCAAGGTTGACTGGTTCAGATCGCTTTGTTTTAATGTCCCAGTGGGAAAATAATAATTAATGAGCTTGCCCTCCAGCATGGCAGATTTTGTACCATGTGATCGTTAGTTGCAAAAGGCCTATTCTGCTTGGTGTGCATCAAAATGGGCTGCAAGACATTCTGTGCTGTTTTTGTTGTAATTGTAAGTGTATCTATTGTAGTATTTCCCATGTTACTTGGTCGGTATCTTAATCAAATTCCTGAAACTCCTCGACTGGATGAGCAACAGTGGTGGGGAAGGGGTCAGCTAACTGATCACAAAGACGACACTTCTATAAACCGAATGTACTTGAGTTTGTCCGACGAAATCCTTGTCGATCTCAAGGAGAGGTTGTCTAAAACCAACTTCTTCGAGAATCTTGAAGGCGTCGAATGGGAATATGGCATTGACCCAGGTTACATGAAGGCTGTAGTTGAGTATTGGAAGACAGACTTTGATTGGCGCAAACAGGAGGCTTTTATAAACACCTATCCCCATTACAAGACTAAAATAAGCGGAATCGAGGTCCATTTTGTGCATTATCAAGCTGAACTCAGAGAAGGCCAGCGAGAACTCGCCATCATGATGGTACACGGCTGGCCAGGATCCTTTTACGAATTCTATCAAGTCATCCCAAAGTTAATATCAGCATCAACAGACGAATATGCATTTTCAATTATCTGCCCTTCCATTCCAGGATTTGGTTTGTCAGAAGAGCCTCACAAACCTGGTTTTGATTCATTTGCTGCAGCAAGGGTTTTTAGCAAACTTATGAATCGCCTTGGTTATGACTCTTATTACCTTCAGGGAGGGGACTGGGGTAGTGCAATAACTAGCGCATTGGCAATTATGAATCCGAGGTAAGATTCTTTTTTCCAGCCCTTGTTGATAAAATTCTGTGGGACTATAAACCACTACAGCTAATTACAAAGAGAGTGACCACATAGTATCTGCAGTGATCTAAAATCTCAAAATGCTTCTTTTCACAGTTCATATTATGCTTGTCTTTTGTATAGTTGTCATGTTCACATCCTCTTAGGGATTAATATGAACTCAGCAAACGATCATATTGCAGTTGGCTTGATAGCTCAATTGGTAGAGCAAGGCACTGGTATCACATTCGCCATGGGATAAAATCCCATCCAAGCTTAAATTTTTCAGTCTTCCCTTTCATTCCAAATTATGATTGAAACATTCTTCTCCTAACTATACCAAGGATTTCTTTGTTGGGTATTCATGAGAATTTGGTGTTATATCAAGATCACACCTCTTAAGTTGATAATAATCTTCATTCTCAATACCTATCTGACTGACATTTCATTGAAACTGTGAAGAGAATTTACATATCAATGACTCCTGGGCATCAAAGGGTTAAGTAACGTTTGAAGTTACAATAATCTAAAAATCTCTCAAGGTTTCCACTGTTTTGGTTTGGCCTTGCAATATTAGTGGTCACTCCAATATTGAAGTTTGTTCTGTTGTGTGATCCCCCTCCTTCCCAAACCCACCTGGTGATGAACATAAAATCAAGTAAACTATACATAAGGAGACGCAGAATTGATCTTGAGATGGTAGCTAGATGGATAGATTGTTTGATAGTTATATAATAACCCAAGTGATTCTCACATTTTGATTGGTTCTTGCCTATGATCTATTAGAGGACAGACGCAAATTGACGTCACCTTCAGCTTTTAAAAGAATAAACTCGGCTATCGCCTCGTGTGCCCCTTTTTTGTTCTTACGACATTTAGACATCATCTGTGATCTATTACTGAACAGATGCACGGTAACATGGAATCTATTCTCTCAAATAGCTAGCTAGATAGATAGATACCGGGTACATACAAGTGAAAAACATGAAAATCACATTGTGCCCTCGTGCAATTAAGGGTTAATTTCACTTGTATTTTCAAAGTTTCCAATTGCAGTTTTGTGAGAACTTTGAAAATACATGTGAAATTAATCCGTAATTGCCCTCTGGCCCATGCAATTACATATACTTAGTAAACTATATCCAAAAACAGTGGATAGCATTGAAGGCGCACTCCGATTGGCTACTCAAACTCCAAATATCCTTTGCTATTCACTTCTGAGAAATTTGTAATCATTTGCAGGAATAGATGAGTACACTGTATACATATAAAATTAATCATCTTTTTGTGTTATATTATCTCACTGTTTTGTGTATAAAACATCTATTCACCTCAGTGTTGGTGGCTAGTGGTGGATATTTACCTTGGTGCTTCGTGACTCTGTGAATAGTTGTTAATTATCCTTCACTGCTTACGAGCCAGAAGGCCCATCAGGCTGGCGCTTATCTCCGGTTTCCGTAGCATGAAGCGACTAGGAGTATTTCTTCTCCCCCCTGGATGGGATGCTAGTCCATCGCAGGGTTACCCCCAGCATTTCGCCAGTACCCATTTATACACCTGGGTGGAGAGAGGCACCGTGAGAGTAGAGTGTCTTGCCCAAGAACACAACACAATGTCCCCGGCCAGGACCCGAACCCCAACCACTCGATCCGGAGTCGAGCACACTAACCATGAGGGCACCGCGCCTCCCACATTAATTATCCTTAATCAAGGCATAATTATTATTCTTGTAAAACTAGATACATATCTGTGTGAACTCAGGCGTTCCTAATGTCCTGAATTGTCATGAAAATCAAAGGAAAAGAAATACAGTATAGATGTTGGTTAGATTATTATTTAGGTTAGACTGATGGCAGTGATTCTCGTTATGTTCACTCATAAATGTTTGCTCCTAAAATGATTTTTGGTAAAGTTCACAGACTTACCTGTTCCAAAAACGCTCAACATCTTTTAGTGTGGGTCTATCGTGAATCGTGTGTGCATTTGTATGTGGTTTGAGCACATTAGACACCATCTTCATGCTTACTTTCAACAATGCCATTATTTTCTTTCAATGCCATATATACACGTACATGTTGGCTTAAACTTCACGCATTTGCCATAAAAGATGAATCAGCCATTGCACAACCATGGCACCCATGTATGCGCTTTGGTTAACTTCAGGCATATGCTTTACAAGTTTGAGTGCAGTTTGTGACTGAATGCAAAAAAGGGAAGTTGAAACCTTGGAAGTTTCCCCTAGAAAGCCCGAGTAATTATGGCCATTACATGATGTCTTAAAAGATCACAATAAGTTGAATAATTTGCACATCCCTTTTCTTGTTCTCTCACATTTTTGTCAAACAAAGAATATTTTGAAACACTGTTGAATTTAAAAGTATGCATTATTTAAGTTTTAAATACAAAGAAAGTAACAGAAATGGTAATATGAATTAACGGGGACATAGTTTTTCAGTGAGGTATTAACCCATTGACTCCCAGGGGTTCCCCATTGACGAGTAAATTCGTCTGGCATTAGATAGAGTAAAAAAAAAAACTGGCCGGTTTGGGTCGGTTTGGACGTCAATGGGTTAAGGTGGCTCAAACCGGTTTCAACCATCTGGAGAGAATTTGTTATAGCAAAGATTAACTCTACAACACTGTTTCACTTAATGGCAATGTTATAGTATCATATGAAAATATATAAAAATTGTTTAACAAGATGTTCATATTAACGTGATGTCATAATTATTACTATGGCAACAGAAGAAAATAAACAAATAAATCCAAAGGCTCTAAGGTGCTTTACAATCAAAGTGAAAAATTAAAAATAATAATTAAACATCATTATTCATTAAAATAACGCTTAAAAAGATAAGTTTTAAGATTTTGCTTAAAGGTGTTAAGATCAACACTACATTTTTTGATGTCAGGAATGTCATTCCATAGCTTAAGTGCAGAAACAGAAAGAGCGCGATCACCATAAGATTTAAGCTTTGAACGAGGAATCACTAACAAGTTCCTACTCGATGATCATAAAATCCTGGTAGGCTTATAAGTTTCCAACAAATCCCTAATATAACTAGGGCATAAATTATTTAAAGCTTTAAAAGTCAACATTAAAATTTGAACCATGTAAAAACGCCCTATATTATGTGTTTAATCCTTTGACGCCTAAATTTGCCAGACTTCTCAATGGTCAATGGAGTCAATGGGTGAAGCACTTATATCTCAAAAATGAACTAGGTGACCCCAATTTTCTATTGCCGAAAAGTGATTAGCAGGCTAAGACAGAAGTCTGCAAAAATTAAAATTATACATTATCTCGAGCGGATTCAGAGTCACCTTAATTTTTTTCCATTGTGAAGGTGGCTGTGAAACTGCTCCAGAAAACAGACAGTTTTATCCTAGCACCCTAGTCACTCCAACAATATAAAAATGGGGTCACCGAGTTCATTTTTGAGATATATGCATTTAAATACAAAAAATTGGACTGTTTTTAGATGGCTCTTTTGTTGCCATGGCAACCCATTACGTCACATTAATGAGTGCATCTATTTAAGCATCTATTGATGTTTTATATAGCACTATAACATTACCATTAAGTGAAATTTTTCGGCAGATTCAATCCTGCCAAATAGTACAGTTTGTTGAAAGTGTTAAAATTGGTTTGAGCCACCTTAAAGTGAAGAATTTGGTTTGTTAACTTAACGTCACATTTGTTTTATCTCATGTTATTGATGTGGATTTGGGTAGGGCCCAATGTTTGACCTTCTTCAGAGCCGATAGTAAACTGTACCTTAGAGAATTGCTTGGACAATCAGTCATAACACATGATTGGTGCACGTCAGGCAAGGCCTCTGTGCAGAAAATAGACTGCTTGTAGTCCCTTCTGTTGATTTGCTTCGTTAAAGTATAAAATTCAGGTGAAGATTGAACACAAACAAACGGTTTAATAAACAGTCGCCATCTTAGATCGAGAACATGGTCAAACTATAAAATAGGCATGCAATGTGGGCGTACTCGTAGCCTCACTAAGTAAACATATCAACACCTTCCACATCACTTAAAATATGTACTTGTTCTAGTCAATCATATTTTGTCACACAATCAAGACAAACAAATGAGGGGGGCTTGGGGAAGGGGTAAGAGACTCCCCCAAGGCTCTCTGAGCTGTTTATTCTGACAACACTAGCATGCAAACATGCATGCTAGTGCTTTGTCAGAAACAAAAACCCACTAACACACCACCCTTTAGAAGTGGCCAAAAAATATATTTGGAAACATATTCCTCATCTAATGTAGCGGCACAAGACCCAGAGGAAATGGAACAACTAAATGGCATACACAATATGGAGTAGCAGATCACAATAAAACCAAACAAACTAAAAAGAAAAGCAAGTTAACAGGGAGACTGACAGAGATAGAATGACAAAAGTCACAAAAACCACTCCTGACAGCTCCCATGATACCCTAGGAGCCTCTCTATTTGGCCGTCAGAATATTAATTTCTGACTAATTCATTCAATCTAACTGTCAGAATTCAAATTACTTCTTTTGATCGCATGACAAAACACAATAGATTAACAAAGCACACCCCTTGACTTTCACAGAAGGTACTTCTTCCAGTCAATGTAATAAACATGCAAACTGCTACTTTTGGGTGACAGAGGCATTGCCTAGGGAGGCCAGTAACTTAAGTGCTTTGCCTTTTAAGGCCTTATTGTCCATCCATGACAATTTTGTGTTAAATATTGGTATGTTTGATTTGGCAGTTAACAATTTGTGTTTTGTGGTTGTTCTTTCTCTTTTTCAGCCAGGTTCGCGGACTTCATCTCAACGTGTTCAGTAGATCAATCCTATATTCGCCATTTGAGTACATACAAGCAAAGTTGTTCTTTGCTGAGAGAGAGCAGAAGAAGATTTTCCCAATCAAAGATTATTTTTACAAGTTGTTGGCTGAATCAGGATATTTCCACTTACAAGGTATGCACAGTGGTTTCCTCATATCAGATATAAAATAGGGTCTTTAGGCAAAGTGGCTTGTGGTTCAAAAAGTGAGTTTTATTTGGATACATTGGTAGAATATTGCAGCATCAGGCAAAGTTAAAAAAGAAAATCAGATTATGGCAGGACTGTACCTTGAAATTTTTTATTGGGGGGATGGGGAGTTGGAGGTGGAGGAATAGTTATTTATTTCATTCTCCTTCCTCAGACCAAAAACAAAGGGAACAAGAATTAAGCAACCAAACCTTTTCTTAGAAGAGGAGAGGAAGGGGTTGGACAGTTCCCTTCTATGTGGTATAGCTCCATATTTGCAATGTGCCAATGTGAATTTTATAATAAGCTCAGTAATGCACATATTTTGATTGGTTGTCACCTATGATCTATTAGAGGACAGACACAAAGCTGACCTCACCATCCAGAACTTTTAATTCTTTATTATATAAAACAAATAGATGCCATGTTTCCATGTGTCTGTTCAGTGTTAGGTGACAGAAAATGTTAAAGAGGCACTGTCATGAGCTGCGCATGCTTGAGTTTGTTTGCTCGCGAGCCCACAGAAAATTCTAGCCGACATCATGGATTCACGCCTGAGTCACGTATATTCGCCAGAGTTTCTCCTTTGTCCACCATGGCCCTCCCCAATGGACACCATTTTGAATTTGTCGATTTAACTTGAAAAAAGTTAACTTTACACTTTTCACGTTTCAAAAGACGCTAGCGCAGGCACTTCTCGTGACACTTTCCCTTTAAAATGTGTTATTAAAAACATCAATGACGCATTCAGCTATCACCTTTTGTGCCGCTTGTTTGTTCTCACCTCATTTTGACATCATCTTTGATCTTCTACTGAAACAGATGCACAACAATATGGAATCTATTTGTTAAATTTATAATTAATAAGAAGAAGAAAAAGAAGAAGAACTTAAGTCACAAGTTTATCTGGCTGAGCACATCAGCTGACATGAAATTAAAGCAGCTAGATCAAATCAATGCGGAATATCTAGAGAAGAACCTCTAAGAACAGATTAAAGGACCAACAATCTCAGCCCACAAAAGAACTTGATTCCAGAAATCATGCATTGGCCACATTGGAGCATAATGCCTTAAATGATTACTGTACCAGGCCAGCTTTCAGATAGATGTTGAATTTACCGGTAAGCTGTCAAAGTCACTACAGCTTGGCAACAAAATAAGACCTTCATGTTTGCATCCTATGTTAATTTTTATTTTATTTTAGAAGTTTCTAAAAAGGACAAGTGCAGCAGTATAACATTATTGTACACTACAAGACAACTCTACAGTCTTTAGTGAGATATTTACATGTAGTCCCTGGTTCAACTTCCCAGCTGCACTTGTAAATAGCCAACTGGTTTGCCTCAGGCCAGTTGGGATTCTTAACAGTTGTTGTTGTTGTTGTTGTTCTGTTCTGTTGTTTCGTTGAATCATTGGCCCTGAAAAGTCCCTATGGGGAGCGGTCAATTCAGTATGTATTGTATGTAAGGACAGTGTTGTTGGTTATTCAGGTCCTGTGTTTTTGAAAGAAATCTGATAAATGAATGAATGTCTTCATTTCCAGCAACTCGGCCACACTCTGTGGGCTTAGCTCTCAATGACTCACCAGCTGGTCTTGCGGCATACGTATTAGAGAAATTTGCTATGGGGAGCGGCTGTCAGACCACTGATACTGTGATGTGTCTGGAATCTTGCTTTTCCAAAGATGATCTGTTAACAAACGTAATGATCTACTGGGTAACTCATTCTATAACCTCTTCAATCAGACTTTATTATGAAGCTATGCACAGTCCAAATGTTCAGAAGGTGACAAGGTTTGTGAAGTGCTTTTTAACTTTGTAGGAACATGTTCTAGTTGCTGTGAAAAATTAGGCTGTGATATCAAGTCATAATTTGAAGCAAATAAGACTTTTTTTAGGTGTTGGTATTAAGTTCATCTTAATACATAGAGACAGCCTGCATTCTTTCACTAATACATACATACATGTGCCTGTACATGTACATTTTTTTCCAAACTAAGGATTTGAATCAGTATGTACTTAATGTATGGACTATAACTTTTACATTCAGTTCATGCATTTTGTTGTACAGTTTGATCAAGGACCATAGTCTGACTTTTTTCTTGATAGTGAACATTTAAGCAAAGAGAGATTGAGTTCCCACTGCCACACTTGTTATACATCGTAAATTAAACAATGGCTATGCGTTAAGAAAGTTAGCCCTGAATAGCTAACTCTGAATCCAATGGGCACGCTCTCTATTTCTTTTCGCTATATTTTTTTTATTCAACTGTATTTTGGTGGTCATTCATTTTCCTAGGATTCCCATCACAGTTCCCACAGGACTTGCCGATTTTCCTCATGAGGGATTCCCGTTGCCTGAAGCTTTTGCTCACAAAATATTTCTTGATATAGTACAGTTTTCTGAGATGCCTCGTGGAGGACATTTTGCTGCCTTTGAGGAGCCAGAGCTGTTTGCCAATGATGTTATCAAGTTTGTTGAGAAGGTTGAAAAGCAAATCGCAGTGAAAACAACTGAATGGGCCAGCAAGACAGAATCTTAGTACTTAAATCTTTGTGTTGTCTACCTCTTACACTTGCAGCAGAAATGTGACTGACTAGAAATAGGCATTTTGGCTCAAACCAAACTTTCTCTTTTCTCATCTTGTCAAATACCTCTTCTTGTCTGATGACAAGGTCAGGAGTGAGGTTGTGCCTCAATTCCATGATTGTTATTAAATTTTGCCCAACACTTACTCTTACTTTCCTTTAAAATCTCCTTTTGACAGTGCTAAAGTTATGTTGGCTATAGTAATATAAAAGAAAACAACAATTCATCTGACCTTAAAAAGCAACGAGAAATCATTTTTCATATTGTTCAGGATGTTGGCATGTATGTCCTTAGCCAAAATAATGTTGTGTAAGTAGTAGTTAGTAGCTGTGCTTAGTTCTAAACCTAAACCAAATACAGGCTTCACTTTTCCATTTGCCAATTGCCAGGTTGCCAAGTTAACCAACAAATACAGTCAGAAATTGCCATTTTAAATTCACTTTAATTTAGATACAATAAATTTTTAAGTAAAACAATAATAATTATTTTATACACCAATACATTTAGTTCTTAATCTGAAGACAATACCAGTTTCATAAGAAAGTCAGTATGTCAAATGACTTTATAAATTCCAAGTAGCCTAAAGGCTCCTTGCAAACCACTGATACTCAAGTGTTTTTAGGAAATCGAGTAGTGACTAAAAATGCTTACAGTGGCAGCAAATTGCTATACTGCATTTTTCTGAATACTATCCAAATTAAACTAACAGCTTTGGAGCGGTTTTCAATCAAGTGGTTAAGACAAAAACAGGTTTATAGACCGAATGCATAAATGGCAACCAAAAAAATTTTCTTTTGTCTTTGTGCTAATTAGACCCACTAGCCTCGTTAGAACGGACAAAATACAAAAGAAATGTTACTTTAGATCGAGGCTAGTTGGTGTAATTAGCACAAAGACAAAATAATTTTTTGGCCGCCATTAATGCATTCTGGTTATGGCAGCTGGGGCACATGATCAATAGACACTGACTGGCACTAATTGGGAACACAGAGGGAAGCTTTAAGGCCCCTGTGTTTTTCGAACTAAAAAAAATCCACAAACTTTTAAAAGATGAATGCAACTCAAAACAGATGAAATAGAGATGTTTAGCATAAGGCCACGATGTATGTAAATGATCTGTTATTAGTGGACTTAGCGGAAATACCCAGGGGATCTGTTTGTATTTGAAAGGAAGTTATTCGAGCATATATCGTGTTTGCGATATGTCGTGTTTTGCAAGTAATTTTTTGAGCTGCGTGTTCAGAAACTTAAAAAAACACTGGAAAGCCAAGGTATCGAAAACGTGCTGGAACTTTGGCCCAAAAAAAAAAAACGAAGAGGTTTTTCCCCATAACTAAGTGCAACTTAAAAAAAACGGTGTATGAAGAATTGGTTGATTTTAGTTTCATTGTTTTTGACATCCAACTTTTGACATTTGCTCAACATTTTGTCTTCAAAAATATAAAGCTCACCTCACTCTCTCTCATTTTTCCCCTAATCTCCTGGGTATTTCCACTAAGTCCACTAATAACAGACATTTACATACATCATGGCCTTATGCTAAACATCTCTAATAAGCTGCTACAACTCTTAGAAACAATTTAGAAAAATTGGGCCAACATTTTCAAAAGCTTTCTGACCAACTAGCAAAAGCATGTTGAATGCATGACATAGTTCCTTTATAAGACAATCAAACAAGCCAATCACAATGCAAAGCAGCCGACTCCGAGTGTGGGAAAACACATACTAGTGCTCATGCTCTCAACACCATAATTTGAGTTGCAGTGTCCTCATACAAGTAAATATTCTTAAAAATTGAAATCAAAATGTTGGGACTGGTATACAATCATACAAAAATAACTTCATATAAATTATTTAAAAAATGCTTGAGAGCAAATTGCACTCTGTTTTGTCTGTATTGTGGATTGGCAAAGAATGTTCCAGTAGGAGCAGTTGTACAATACATAACTAACATAATTTTGTAATTACTTTCAACACTCAAATGAAAATCGCTCTTAACGCTTATAGTCTGCCAGGGTGACACTTTTAATGTTACATGAATATGCATAATGACCTGCAAACATACCCACGTGGACATATGTAACACTCTGGTAAGTACCTAATCTAAGGATTATGTAATTAGAGTTAAATGTCACACTACTTGTGTTTTAACCACGAAAACGGCTGACATTCTTTAGACAATGCTTTCAAATAAGTACATCTCTGCAAACGTTATTTTAAAGATTTTCCAAGAGGAAAACAACGAAAAACCTATGACCGAAGCCAAAACAAATTGTCACAAATATCAACTTCTAAATGTATTCTGACCAGGGGCAATTTTATTTTCATCAACTCAGTTGATACTACTTTATCTAATCTCTCTCAGTAACTATTTGGAGCAACTGTTTCCAAAAGATCAATGAATTTCAGCAACTGAGTCAAAATACACAAGAAAAGATTTGCCACTGCAAAACAACATACATCACATTGTATGATCAAACTGCAAATATCAATTTTGAGGAAAATTCTTTAACAAACTCCCACAAAAACAGGAATGAAGTCGATAAGCCTAGTTTTGGGGGAAAAATACATGAAAAGAAAAATAACCAAAAAATTGCATGGTACAGCATAGAGTTTTAAATAAGTGAAAAACTGTGTAAATACCCCATTCACACCAACAAGACATGTTTAATTTAACTGGGTTTCACAAAATGAAAATCAGTCATAGAAAAATGAAGGACTGGCTTTTACAAGAGATTCAGGAAATTTGCAATACATTCTTTGATCTGTGCTAAATTTGTAGTGAACAAATATCAATATACCCCGGTACATGGTTTAAAAGGAAAACACTTTAAAAGCGTGTTTAACTAAACATGTTTAACCCTTTGACGTCCAAACCGGCCTAAACCGGCCAGACTTAGTATTTTACTCTGTCTAACGCCAGATGATTTTACTCATCAATGGGGAACCCCAGGGAGTCATTGGGTGAAAACATGGTCAAGGTTTGGTGTGAACGAGGCATTACTAGATACCTTTCTTCACAAAGTCATAAACCTTTAAATTTTTGTGCTTCACTTCTATTTCGACTGAATGGTTTTAACAATCTTTTCGAGCACAGAAAAAAGTTTAAAACAACTACCTATGTTTAAAATCCAATAATATTATTATTGTTCTGTTAATAGCGCACAACAAGTTTGAATTATTATGCATCTTTTCCATAGAGGCAAAATCAATGATTACGGTCATTTGGTAATCAAGAAATCAGTCTTAAAGCAACTGTATGACCAAACCAAATCACTTCCAAGTAAGCCACATAATCTGTAACCAACGGCCATTAATGTAATGCCTTTTTTGAGACCAATGACGATGACAAAGGATACTACGGTATCTTCTTCTCCACACCAGTTAATTTCATCTCACAATTCGTTTGAGACCAGTGTGCTTTAAGATCCTGAGGAGGGCCTGGGTCCATGAGATGACCCACTTGGAGAGTGGTAGGTCCGCTGTCCTCTCTGTGAAGCAAGAAAAACCGTTGAGTGAGACACAAGTGGTGTGTAGTATATGTAGTGTATTTAATGATCAGTCATATTACCAATTACTGTTAAATACTCAACCATTACCAGTAGATTTTAAAATAATTTTATAACCCACACCTCCCTATATATACACGCAGTGGCATGTGTTTAATACAAAATTAACAGATTACCCACGGGTAATTGGTCGGAAATTAAAGTATCTATTCACATCAAGAGGCAAACCCCTCAGGGGCCACTTCAGCCTGTACTTTAAATTGAAGGACTGGAGAAGTTCACTCTTAAAGGACAATCCTTTTTTTATCGATTCATAGAAAGTTCATGAGGAGAACAGCTTTTAACCAAAATTTCAATCTTAAAATAGCTTTATAACCTTGTGAAATCCTTGTTAAAAATACACACATGCAAGCTGCACCCTTGGATTATACGTGACATCAATGAGCTCAGCTGATCCCACTTTTCTCTCGGAAAATGTGAACAACATGAATGGTGTTTTGTCCCGTGTGACCTATTTGAGCAATTTTTATGTTGCTGACACAATTTTTATGTTGTGTTCAAGCTTCCCAAAAAACTTCAGGTTGAGCTCAAGGACATCAGGGGCAAGGCTGGCACAGTCGGTTAGTGCACAGCCTTTGTGCAAGAGGTCCTGAGTTCGATCCCCGGGTCTCACGTCCTTGTTTTGACTTCTTTCCTTTCAGTGTAGCTTAATTAACTTCAAATACCAGTAAGATGGAGCACTGATGGAGAGGGGGGGGAGTAAAATGAGCGCACCGTCGACCTCTGGTTTGTCAGTTGAATTACTGTTACGAGTTATCAATGTTAATAAAATATGGTTGCTTTACTTTACCGGTACTTTACTTTACTTTACAAATAATCCAAGATGGTGGCCAGCATATGTGTATTTTTAACAAGGATTTCACAAGGTTATGGATGAGTAGCACAATCATGATGTACATTTGGGAAACCAGTATCTTGAACGAACACTTCAGGCCATATCTCCGCTGGTAAAAAGTGCTAGCCACTCACATTTGGCAGATATGCTTCTTACATATTAAGTAACATTTACTGTGTAGATTAGCGAAATCGGTCGCTTAAGTTTAGAATAAACGGATTCGGTTGTCCACTTTGGGGACAAAAAATGGCGCGTCACGCGTAACACGCAAACTAGTAAGACGAGCAAAACAAGGTTCTTCAGACGGCTTGTACTTTATTCCTCACAACGAAATCGACAACATATTTCACATAAACAATGTTGCAACCAGTAAATAAAAAAATGTGGTTAATTTCTCACCAATGACGGAGAAAAGAGGCCGAAAAGCACAACAGTCTTGAGCGTCACGCTCCTAAAATCTTCAGTGCTGTTTTGCAATTTGCGTCTGTAACCCACGGATGTTTTGTGGCTAGGCAGAATAAAATATGGTTCGAGAATGCTCATTTGTGGTAGTTGCTTTGGAGAAAGTTTTACCGAAAACTTCTCAGCACACGAGAAGCCAGAGCATTTTTTCTCAGTCTGAAACACTTTGTCCGCCATTACAATTTGCCTTAGAGCCAAAGCACAGCTTCGCAAAATGTCCTCTGTATCTTGCTTGTCCGAGCTCACATTACAAAACCCAAAGAAAAACAGAATGCTCATCTCATGTACAAATTACATGCCAAAGCTCAGAAAGAAACAATTCAAATTGTGAAAGAACGAGACCTCTTTGTGAGTCTGAAACACTTCTTGACATTCAGAGGTTGACAAAGCGAATTTAGAGCGTGAAAGAACCAAAAGTTTCTCCTTGCAGATCCGCCATTACGTTTCGAAACGTTCCCTCAGAGCAAGCTTTGCTACCAGGCCTTGACTTGTTTTTATCCAGTTAAACCAGTTTTTTCTGGACTTCAGCACATTTTGCCCTGTTTTTTGCAATCCATGTGGAACATTTCGCCGGAATTTCTCAATTGCGAATCAAGCGAAGCATATAATCAACTCTGAAATTAACATTTCTGTAATGTCAAAGTTAAAAATGAGAATATTTCGGGTTATTTAACAAAATTTTTTAGGGTAATCTAGGCAAAATGAGGAAATTACCATGCCTGCAAGGGGTCATGGGTAAATTTAAAATTGCTTATTTTTGATCCATCAGTACAAAAAATTTCATTTTACATTAAGATATCAGCTTAAGAGGCTATTTGATTTTGTCAGGTTCCTTTTCATCCAATTTTATGGCAGCATGAAAAATTTTGTAAAATTTCACTATGTTACACAAATGTACATCATGATTGTGCTACTCATCATGAAGCTATTTCAAGATTGTCATTTTGGAGTGAACTTCTCCTTAAAAGTGAGACTACTTGTGAAACTTTAAACCTATTTAAAAGAAATTCTATGCATTTGGACGCCATTAAAAATATGCCAAAAGCAATCCAAGTGTTTGTCCTCCAGCATGGTGTCTGCCATTGCTTAACATCAAATCTTACTGATGACACAAAAATTCTTATGCTACAGTTTTGTTTTACATAGCGGGGCAAGTTTCCGAAGCGCAAGGAGTGCGACACTAGATTTCACATCAAGTGGGTTGGTTAGGTCAATTGCTACCTGCCCCCGGCAAAAGACGGTTGAAGAGACTTGGAGGCTTGGAATTCATAGTATCATGGTTCATTTGAAACAATTCAAGCCTCCTTTCCAGCGAAAATATTTTTGGCAGCAAAAACCCTACCTGGACAGACTGAGTGGGAGGCGATGAACTCGCAGAGGAATGGGACCCACTCAGCTTCTCATTGGAAGGATACCTGGGCATGCGTGGTGATGGCGGTGTGAAGCCATGGCCTGGTGATATGGGCCTGTTGGCACCAAGAGGAAGGGGGCTGGATGAGGTACGGTCTCGATGTGAAGTACCGTGAGAGGTCATCTCGTTGAAGTGCCTACAAGAAAGAGAAAACACTGGGTCCAATACACAGGTTTCCACTTTGAAAGCTAAGAAACAACAGTGATGTAAAGAGGGCAAGATGACAACGTTTTCTCATGAAACTATTTTGCATTTCAAAAGAACCTTTTAGTGAAAAGTCAATCAATCATGTAATGTTACAAAAAACAAATATTCCACCTGTTAACACAGGAGAAAGCTCTATGCATAATTATATAGTAGGCTCAATAATGCACAGTTTGATTGGTTGTCACCAAGGATCTATTACAGGACAGATGCATACATAGCTGATTCCATGTTACATTACATCTGTTCAGTAATATGCGACAGAAGACGTCAAAATGTGGTAAGCACATTAGTAGCACACTCGGGTTTATGTTCTTACCACAATATGATGTCATCTGTGATCTGTTACTGAACAGACACACGGAAACATGGAATCTACTTGTTGATTTGATTTCACCTTTTTTGAGATCAACTAAAAGATGACATACTTTCGCAGTAAACATTAAAGTGGTACTACGACCAAAAAAACATTTCTTTTTTTTCTTTGGATTTCAAAACTATGTTAACTAAACACTAACTGACCCAAGTTTTAAGTTCTGATTTTAAAGAGACACCTGTTTATTTTAACTGGAATTTTCTTATTTATTGGTCCGCCATTACTAACTTTAGAATCTTGAGAGAGCTGGGTCGAGGAGAAAATGACGTCAAAGACTCACTAGTTTAAGAATGCAATGCGTGTATACGCGGCCGAATTAATATGCAGCACGGGAGTTTCGGGCTTTCAGACTTTTAAACCCGTGTTTTGCATATGTAATAAATTGCGTTTACTCGCTGAAATTTTAAGCTAGTGAGTAAATGACGTCATTTTCTCTAGATCCAACCCTCTGAGGTCCAATCGGCCAGTTTTGAACTGAGTAATGGCGGGCCGTGAAATCCAAAACTTACACTCAAAATAAACAGCCTTTGGAAAAAACTCAAAGCTCAAAATTTTGCCAGTTAGGTGTTAAGCAAACACGCTTTCAAAATCTGAAGAAAAAAAGGAAATGATTTTTTGATCATAGTACCACTTTAAAATAGAATGAAGTCAGCATCCTCTCAGAAGTAAGAAAATTTTCAAGAGCCTTTCACTGATCACAGAAACGTTCCTGACACCGCTTGGAGATATAAAAAAATCTGTTTCCATTTGGCAATCTTCGGAACGTCTTGAAATCTGTTCGGTGATCACTGGAACCTATCGTTGATTACAAAAAGCTCAAGTAGATTCCCGTATTGTTAGTACTGTACCTACCTTTCATCATCCATCTCAAGACTTGACTCGCTCTCTGACAGCTGCCGACTGAGCGCTTCTCTTCTTTCCATTTCTCGCAGAAGTTTCCTCTGCAGTCTGATGTTCTCTTCTTTGATGTGTCTCTCTTCCTTTGCATAGGCTGTCATCTTCTCGCAATCTAAAGCAATTAAAAACAGTCCCTTATTTTGTTATGCGTGTAAATTATGCAAGTAATGTTACTGTAAGAAACAATCTTCATCAGAAAAGTTGGAACACTTTCATCAACTTTCTTTTGTAAAGATGCTGGGGGTGGTGCAACAGAATGCCCTACAAATTCAACATCAACCAGAGAAAGAGGGGGTGGGGATAATTTTGTGACTGCCGCCTTGCAATTGATCAGAAATGTCTAGTGCCAACTAGTTTTGGAGCCGAACGTAATTAAGAGAAACTAAATTGAATGCAACTATCTTGCATTCATTAAGTTTACCGTGCTCGGTATCGTTGGATTGTCCTTAAGATATGAAAGGTTTAAGCAGAATAATGGGGGCTTTCTGCAGGTACCAGAAAGCATTGTGTTTTTGGTCTCTCAGGATTATTTTGTTATCTGTCTTTGTTTCTTTTGTTTTACATAATTTGTGCTCCGGTACCTGCAGAAGCTGCCGAATAATGTAAATTCAAGTAACTTTTGGGTTTCAAAAGTCACTGAAGATTACTTTGCTCCCAGAAAATTCCTTTTATCATACTTACAATCTGCCTCAGACTGGGCCAGCTGCTGTCTTAATCTTCTGATTTCTTCCCTCAGTGATGTGATATGTGATGCCAAATCACCAACAGCATCTTCTCCATCCCGGAAGTGTCTGGGGGATGGTGGCTCAGACATCGGCTCTTCTAGTTTCTCTTGCAACATCCTATTTGGGAACAAAGCTTTGATCAATAATTAATTACACATAAATTACTGGGTAGAATTGGGAGGCCACAAATTAATGAACTGTTCAAATCAATGTTGGGCAATCTATGAGAAAATGGAGCTCTGGAACAGCAGAAGCTATGACCTTCTGATAGAAGTTCTAGCTAAAGCTCTATCACAGCACAAGCAACATGAAACTGCCAGATGACAAAAGTTATAATGCCACACACACCAAAGAGAGAAAAAAATATGATCATAACACATGTAATGTTTTACTTAAAATACTTCAAAAACATAAATACTTAATGAACAAAACAGCCCATCAGATCAAGCTGATAAAACCTTACGTGTCTAAGCTTTAAAAACTGACAAACTAGTCCTAATTAGAATTCTTTGTCTGAAGCATACTAACAAGACATCTCTAAGCTAATTTTCTCCTCTCACAATTCTTGGTTTTCACGTGACGTCATCAATATTCTAAAATGTAAAATCACTGAGCCCCGGAGTTTTTAGCTTTCTTTGGTCATTAAACATGCTAAATATATTTCCTTTTGAAGGTTTTCAGTTCGATAGCAAACTTCGTTTTTATAGTAGGGCATTTTGAAATTCAGTGTTTTCACGCCACAGGATATCAAGATGGCCTAGAGAATGTGTGAAGTATGCTTGAAAAAAATTACTCATTCAGTGATTTTTAGAAATCTAAACTGTTGTGGTATTGTGAAAAGTGTTAATGTGAATATCTGCTAGCTCAAAAGGGCGAACGGGTCGATTTTTATAGCAGAATTGAATTCCAGATGTTTTGATTGATTTCCGGCCGCCATTACTGTGTCCCTCTCCAGGACACAACTATGGCGTTTCCATACTGAGCTCTATAAATCTGTGTAAAACATTTTGACGGCTAACTTGAGTACGATACATCGCAAAGACCTGAGACTCGGCAAAGTAGATAAGCTATTAATCTCCTATAATATCACCAATTCTTGACTGTTTTTATGCAATAGTTTTGATTTTATTTTTTCGTTACGTGACAGTGAAAACCAGCCATAGCCCATTTCCAAGTTGCTGCATGCCTCAGTTTAAAACGAGTCCTGATGCACAACCACTCAAATTGAAATGAGTTGCATTTTGTTCTTATGCAAATCAAACTCATTTCCCTTACAATAGTTGAGCATCAAGACTCACTTCGAAACCGAGACAAACAGCAACTCAGAAATGGCCCATTTGAACCTTTGTTCAGACACCTGAGGTACGTGCTTTTCGCGGAATGTTTTTGAAGCCGTTGAATAAACTCACAGGTTGAGTTTTATAGGATCTTAAACCCATGGTGCTTTTTAAAGGGACATCTATTTCCTCTCTGCTTTTTCATAAGAGACAAGTGTCTCTTCTCTCTTTTTTTAATCTTGATTTTGTTCGCCGCTCCTTTTATTTCTGCCACTCACTTTTTTTTTTTTGCCACTCATTTTTTCCTGCAGCTCAATTTTTCTTTTGCCGGTCACTCGAATTTTTCTGTTTTTTTTTTCTCGCTTCATTTTTTGGCTAACCCTAGGCTTAAAAACCAACTTTTAGTTAGACCTAGGGTTAGCCAAATTGAAGGTTTTGGGTTACTTCCTTCATTTTCAAGTCTTAGGGTCTCAGGGGTCTTGGGGTCTTTGTTTTCAAGATACCCTTTTTTTTCCTGCTGCTCACCACTTTTTACGGCTGTTCAAAAAAAGTGAGCAGTAAATAAAAGTAGGAAATTGAGCAACAGAACAAAATGAGCAGCAAAAAAAAGGAGAGCAGCAGAAAAAATTTTTACACACATGTATGTCAGGAATGTTCTTTGTGTCCAATAATACGTCCGAAATCCACACGCTAAACCACAGTGGAGTGTTAACTGTGGTTTGCGCAGCAAAATTGTGCCGGGTTTAGATTTTCCAGGTACATGTAATTCATTAAATTTGTGTTTGAGACTATTCATAAAGAAACAGGCCAGTGCATGTATACAGTGTATGTCCTTTCACCAATCAGGGCTCCATTTAAACTAGCTCTGCTAAATTGGATGCCCCTGGATAAATATTGAATTAAATGGAAAATCACTGGCGCCGATCATGTGGTGCTGTCACAAATACCTGTATTGTAACCATTCTTCAGTTTGCGGTTTTATGTCTTAGGTGTTCACGTTTTCCCAGTCACACTGTAACACCCGATAAAAATCTCCTGAACATTATTAAACAGTACAAAGAAATCTAAAAGATAGACATCATCCAGGGTAGGTTTGATTCGCACTCAACATCATGAATATTATTTTTTTTTTTTTAAATGTGGTTCTCTACTCTGCTCCCAGACATTTTGCTCTGAGTACTCCCCTCTCATAAAAACTCATGAATCTGATTGGATTCCACGTGATTTGATTTTCAGTGCTCAGATAGATATGCTCAAGACTAAAGTGCTGCTCTGACCAAAAAATCAATAATAATATTCTCCTTTTTCTTTGGATTTCACAACAAACTTTAACTAAACACTATGTAACCCAAATTTTAAGCCTTGAATTCAAAAAGACACCTGCTTTTTTTAACCAGAATTGTTTCATTTAATGGTCCACCATTACTAATTTTAAAATCTTGATAGAGCTGGATCGAGGAGAGAATGACATCAAAGACTCACTAGTTTAAGAATGCAATGCATGTGAATGCGGCTGAATTAATATGCGGCACAGGAGTTTCAGGCTTCGCATGTATAATATGCTGCATTTACACGCTGCAATTTAAGCTAACCTGAATGAAATAATGATGTCACTTTTCCCTAAATCCAACCATCCGAGGTCGAATCAATCAGTTTTGAACATGAGTAACAGTGGACCATGAAATCCAAAACTTACACTCAAAGTAAGCAGCATTTGGATAAAAATCAAAGCTCAAAATTCTGACAGTCGGGTGTTAAGCAAAAATACATTTAAAATCTAACGAAAAAAGGAAGTGATTTTTTTATCACAGTGTCACTTTTAAAATACAGTGATCATTATCGCTAAATATCAGTAAGAAACCTCTTCTCTGCTTCCAATCTGTCCATTCTTTTCCACAATCGGTTGACCAGCAACTCTTGCTCTTGCTCCAATGTATTCTCCAGGTCAACTTTCTCTTTCCTCAGCTGATAAAAACATGTTTTGTTAGCTTTATTGAACAAACAGTAATTATAAGAGTAGTTTTAGGTAATCTTAACTTGAAACATACACACTTAAGAAAGCAGAACATTAGAGCTAGTTTCATCGTTCACTGCATACTCGACATTTGGGATGGTTGACTCAGGAGTCACGTCTAGAGAATAATATTTATCTTCCCCCATCTTGGTTCAAGTCAGGTTTTAGGAACCTGATGTAAATGCATTCCTTGATCCCATGTTCAAGCCTGCATACCTCTCTATCCAAGATACTGGTATTCAGAATGAAGAATGCAGCAATAAAATACAATACAATTTATTAGTTTCTCCCTTAAGGGTTTTCCAGAACTAATTTACTACTATTAAGTTACATTTGCATACTGATATTAATCATGAAAATTTCCAACAATGCATAAATTAGAAACAAAGTTCACAACAAATATTAAGGTAAAGATTTCAGTGTCTTCTTGAAAAGGCTGAATGACTGGCAATTTTTACTGTGATGGCTCAATTCATTCCCGGACCAGCATTTTGCAGTGTGATAAAAAAGGAGCATTGAGCCAAGGACATTCTACATGTACATGTATACTTGTTCACGTTAACCCCCTGACTTCTGGTGGCGGGACTTAACAGATTTTACTATGTCCAACACCAGACGATTTTAGTCATCAATGGTAGCAGTTCAGGAGTCAATCAGGGTTTGTACTGTCTTAAGCTCTTCAAATTCCATAACTTTTTCCACCACCTTTTCTAGCTTTCCATAACCTACAGGTCCTTATTTTAGGACATTTTCTGACATAACTCACTTCAAATTTGAATAAATTAACAAGGTCTTTTGTTTGATGGAAACTGTCTTTATTT
>NC_090896.1:1365000-1367500 GCF_036669925.1 Montipora capricornis | reverse complement strand
CTCCCCACTCTCCCCTCCCCTCCCCTCCCCTCCCGCAAAATTTAGTGGTAATTACTCAAATTCAATATTTCACTAAACAGTCTCATGTACATAAATGAACTCTCAGGGAAGAAAGCAACTTTTAAGAGAGAATTACGATGAATCACCTAACAATGTGACACCGCAGTAGTCCCAGTGGTTAGTTTTTTTCTTTTGCTTTCTGAAAACTGGCGAAATGCTTCAGGCATTCTCTCTGGAACTGTGGAGGGAAAAGCCTATTGCTTTTCGCAGGTTTGAATCCGCTGTACTTGATTTTTTTTAGCATCGTTTCTTCCCAATCATAATAATTTGAACATGAACATGATAAGTACTGTATCTCCAGAACATTCCATGCTGAGCCATCCAGCAGAAACAATAATAGGGAGCTTAAGCAAGGACAATGACGACAACCCACAAGAACACCACAAAACAATAGGTTTAATGAGTAAAAACATAACTGTGCATGCCCTGCATGTGCGTTTCCCATTTGTGTACAGTTCTATGCCATTCTCACTCTGACAAGGACATGAATTCACCAAATTTGAGGTTATGTGGAGGATGTGAGCCCCTCGCCATAAATTTTCAATTTTCCTTCAAGTATCCACACCATTCTCACCAATTTTACTTTCCGAATTTTGACACTCACTTTCCATTCCGAGTGACTTGGGAGTCATCGCAAAACTATTACAGTAACGGGAAATAACATTTTTAGGCAATGTTCTCATAGGCGACATTGTCGTCCTTCCTTAGGGTCCCTACTAAAAGGACAAGCAAACCATCGAGCCACTATTGTTCAGTGTATTGGGAAAGCCACAAGGCCACTCCTAGAGGATTGCCGAGGTGGCCACCAAGCCACCCTGACAAGCCTTCCTAGAAAACAGATACTGTATTCTTTAGTTAATGATCCCCTTTATTCTGGGATCTTGTACTCTATTTTCTATGAATAGTGCAAAAATATCCACAACTTGGAGTTTTCCAGGCATAATGTTTGAAATTGATCTCCGATGTAAGGCTTATGTATGTAACGACTTATGCATGGGTTGGGTTTCGAGCCACATTTTCCTCCAATTTTTTCCTCAAGCTATAAAAATATTGACGATAAAAACACTCAACGAATGACGATTTTATGAAAGTTTACAGTCACCTGAAATCTTCAAAGGTTTTTCTTAACGATACCATGGTCTCTTTTTAATGAAACTTATACAAAGGAATCGGTCAAAATGCTGAAAATCACTATGACCCTCAATATAATAAATGCTACTGACTTTCCGTTTACAAATTTAAAAAAAGATTTTTTTTCGTCTGTTAGAGGTGTTAAGTAAAAACGTAAACCACTATTCTCAATAAATCTTGTGCATGTTTCCTTTAAAGCAATATAGCCTGTAATTCAATATTTTGATAAACATTAAGGCCAGATCAAATCTTTTACAGATTTATACTTACAATAGACACGCTCGCTTGTCGAAGAGCTCTGTTCTCTTCTTGAAGTTGTTTGCAGCGTAATTTGCAAGTTTCCAACTCCATTTTCAAAACTCTGTTTTCCTGTTTCAGTCGTGCAATAAGATTCTTTTCCCTCTGAGCAACGGATGACGAGCTTTCATCCGCACTCATGTCACTGTCACTAAACCCCGTGGCCTCCATTGAAGAGCTCAACGAGCCCGCCATCTTGGAAAACACACAAATACCACGGTGCTTAGCGCTCTGTATGTACAAGGGTTTCCATTAAAGATAGGCCCGCATTGCGTACATGTCGGTAGTATGGAGAGTCCAGAGAGAGTCCATCAGCCAAGAGTAAGATTTACCCAAATTGGCCTTGTCAGAAAAGAGTCTATTTTTAAACCAAGTTTTTCTGGAAAATAAACAATAGACCAAATCGGCAAATTCAATCCAATTTAAACCCTCTGGGAATAAAACGTTTTGTTCCAAGTATCATCATCTACATCTGCATTTGCATTTTCCAGCACTCGGCAAAGTCCCTTTCTGACTTATGGCTGTTTCTGCTTAGGTGGCCTCATACACCATAAGCCTTTTTAGCTCTTTTTAGAGACATCACTACCAAGCCGGCCACTTCCGATGGAGAGAACAGCACAGGACGGCCACAACACCAGGGATTTCATTCCCTACTCTTCTCGAATAGTGTGTGGGTTTTTTACCGTGCCAAAGGGTACTTATGAACATGGAAGATATTTGTGAGACAGGGCCTACGGTTTATAGTCCTTATCCGAGACGACTTGAAAGTCTAACCATTTGCGGATGAAATTGGCATATTTGCATAATAGCTGCCACGCGTTTTTTCGCTGCTGCTTTATTCGCAACTTTGGGTGTACTTTTGATGACTAAATGGTTGGATTTTAACGAAGAAAAGCTACTAAGGCCCCAAAGAATATCTAGCTATTTTATTGGCAAGACTCCGGCGACAAATGATGATTTTCATCGTGTTGGAGCCGTTTGGCAATGCTTCGTACGAACGAGGAGGAATAAG
>NC_090896.1:1337500-1360000 GCF_036669925.1 Montipora capricornis | reverse complement strand
AAACTCGGCGAGAAACGATTGAGGCAAAGTAATATTTTTGGGTTTAAAAACTCGAATTAAGAGTTGCTGCATTTTTAGTCCAACATCATAACCGTTGGCCAATAGCTTAATACCTTAAAGCGTTTATCATCTCGTGTTATACGACGCAAAGACAACATTTCTCCTTCCGGAATGATGTTGGCCAACACTGTTGGTCGCTGCTCGCTCAACATCGCCACCCAACTGACAAATATCGGGCAACAAGGTAGTTGCAACATTTAACTGACCAAGAATTCGCAGTTATTTTGCGTTTTCAAGTCCCTCAATTCGAAAACTGCAGCGGAGAGGGACTGAAGAGGAAAAGAACGCTGACTTGCGGTCGTTGCTAATGGCAGAAAAGTACTTGAATGGTGAAGTCTGTTCGAGATCGAGGAAAAGAGATAATCTTAAAGAAGACGGCTGCAGAGGATTACGGATTACTTCATGAAGCTCCATATTTAAGAAAAGTTCTCCATGATGATGATGAACTTTATTAATGTGTCGAGAAGGTCTAGCGCATAGCACTAATTGGTGACACAAAAATAAAATAATGTAGGATAACAATGCTAAGAATAGTAAAAGCTAGGGAGACTAAAAATAAATCTAAAACCTATTCACAAATAAATTTTTTTCTTAACGACATAGAGTCTCAAAGTTAACTATTACAAAGCATACAATTGCTGCAGTCATCATCAGTTATGACAGTCAGGTCTGTTCTCCTGATTTTAGTCTTAAATCTGTGCAGACTATCTCAGTTCAGTACGCAATTCTTTTGTAAGTTTCGACCAGGGGAAAGAGCCATAGTATCTTAACGAATGCTTTCCATATTTAATCGTATTAAAACGAGGCATTTTGAAATCCGAATTTCTAAAATAATATCTCCTATCACAGTTTGCATTCAATGTAAAAAGTTCTTGTATTTGACTTGGGAGTAGGTTCTTTTTTGCATTGAACATGAGGGTTGCAATTTCCTGAAGCCTTCTGTTGATCAGTGAAGGGAGTTCAGCCTGGCAGACTCAGCTCGTCATAGGAGGCTGATTCATTGTTGAATACTACTTTCAGGGCTCTCTCCTGTAATCTTTCAACTTTACCGAGGCTCTGCAGAAGTGCCAGATAGTACTGCAGTAGGTCAGATGAGGCAAGATGGCAGCTTTGTAGAGTAGTAATTTAGCATGAGTAGGTATAAGCTTTCTTAGACGTCTTAAAACTCCCATCTGTTGACTAGCCTTTTTACAGACGAAACTAATATGCTCACTAAAATTAAGTTCAGAAGTTCTAAATTTCAACGAAAAATATGTGAATTTCGTGCATTCCTGCAAACTTACTTGGATCCAGACGTCCACGGAGTCATATTCACTCAGAAGTCAGCCAGAAGGATAGCGGAGTATCGGAAAACTTGTTCGGGACAAACGACAAAGCCGCAGTATACGTTAAGGGACACAAGATGGCGACAGTGACGACGTACGGAAACTATGTACAACATTGCAACGTTCCATCTTTAAATTCCAAAATTATTGAGGTAATCAGGAAATTCCAAATTGATCATAACCATTTTGTTTGTCTTAAGTAAAAACGATGTTTGATCTCTTTACATCTCCTCTGATCGGGCGTAATGTACTCTCCTGTCTTCTCGGATTTAGCTCCAAAATAGGTTGCGAGATTTTCGTTTTCAATCTTGCTTTTTCCATTTGTATTCGGCTTAGTGTAATACACTTCAAAGTATTTGGATTTCAGTTGTGGGAATGGCTTTAACTTTTCATTAAAACCCTTACAGCTGTTTCTATTAATGGACAATTGACTACTAGGAAAAACGCTTGCAGAAGGATGGGCAATTTCTCCTTGGGTTAACCAATCTGTGTATTCCAAAGAATTTAGTCTTCGGTGCCACAATTCATCGTAACTAAACTTCTTCTCTGCTTTCCAACGCAACCTTGCGATGAGATCATCGGTTTTGGTTAATAGAGGGTCCGATAATTCCATATTGAGTTCTTCCTTGAAGAATCGTTTTGCAATATTTTTCACTTGTTCAGGGTTGTTAAGGTCAATGACTTCTGGCACATGTTCCTCACGCATCATGTTAATGCCAGGAGAATAATTTTTACGATGTCCATAACCAAGTGATCCGTAACCTCCAAGGATGCCAGATTTTGATCGGTTACCCCACGCAAAAGCTGAATTTTGGCGCAAAGCTCGAGAAGAACCACTCTCCGAGCTCGAAACAGATAATCTTCTATTTAAAGTACCTAAGTTCACTGTTCCTGATCGACTTCTGAGTCTTTGTGGAATTGTCTCGCGGTGCGCATCACTTCCAAAGAAACTCGAACGAACAGATCCCTCTTTACCATCGTCTTGATATTCTTGGTTGATCTGAAGCGCTTGGCAAAAATCCTGGATTTTGTCATCCTGTTTTTCTTCAAAAATCGACGGTAGAAAATTGTTTTTGCCCTTCGATGAAGTCGCTCCGCACAGACTTGCGCTTTCACTACTAAGTTTTCTGCTTTTTTCGTCGTTCAAAAACGTTGCCATCGAAGCAGAATGCGTTAAGAGTCAACAATTTGAAAACAATCCTTCAGTGCGTTGGTCGCAAGCTCATCACACCACAACTAATTAAGGAACTCGCGCTATTAATTTCAAAGTTATTTATACAATTCCCCGGAGTCCTCCTCGAGTCTTAATCAAATGTCAAGAGTAGAAGAAGATTTAGCTTTGATCTCTTGCCATTGTTCTTGCTTAAAAACAGATGCTGATATCATTTCAATAACTTCAACCAATAATTTCGAGCGGCCCAGCTTTCTACGCTGAATCGATGTTGTAACAAATATTACGAGACAGCAAACTTCCTCACCTTCCGACGATTTCGTGTTATGGCTAAACTGCAGTTTGAAGAGCCCCTCCTTATTTTCTTGTTTAGTCGTCAATTGTTAGTTTGTTTATTTGACATCACGGTGCGTGCTTCCTTTGTTTAGTACACCTTGAACAACAACGGAATGCTACATGAGGGATTCGGAACGCAATATCACATCCACTAAATATACGCCGTATGAAGGTATTTCGTTCCAGCAAGTTACCCTCAAGGCAAACAGGGTTGACCTTTACATGTCTCTTCAGTAAACAAGCTTTTCTAGTTAAGTTAATAGTCGGATATCATTTTTTGTCCACTAGTTTTTGTTCTGTAATAAAAAGAGCTACAACAAAAGGTCAAGGATTTGTAGCTAGTAACGATTAAAACTTGAACGATCACGGAAATGATATATGAAATAAATCAGATATTGATTAAAGCTTGATCGCATTTTTACTCGATTTTACAAGCAGTTGAGATCACAGCTATGCACGAGTACATCGGGTATGTAGGTGAGGACAAGGAAATGAGCAAAGCAAAATGTTACATTGACTCAAACATTGCAAACTTCATTTATTTAACTCTCAGGTGAAGGGCTGGGATGGCATAGGCGTGAATATATTTTGCAGAAATATATTTTAAAACCATTTATGTCAAAGACAGGCCCACCGACCACAGTTTTTCCTACACAAGAGAGGAAAAAACTCTAGGGCCGTGTCACATTTTAACATCATTCGCAAATGTACTTAATCGCGTGGAAATCGCACATTACGTGTTACTCGCACGTATTTGGTAGAATACAATGACTGTTTTTCGCTTTTTCTCATGTCATTCAATGCAAGTGTTTTTTGCGATCAGTATTAAACAGATTAAAAGAATGCGAAACTCCTGTAGTCCTTGAGAGCAAAAGCACGAGGTGCCAATAATTTACCACTTGGTTTTTCGGCACTTGGACACCTTCAATTTGGCAAGTGTCAATAATAATAATAATAATAACATTTATTTATACCGCGAAAATTCAACTATGCAGCTTTCAAATGCGCCTTACAATAAAAGAGCAATATATTACAAGTATATAAAATATAACAATATCTAGTCAAAATTACACGAATGAGTAATTATATAGTCTATGAATTACAATACTATATCAGAAAAAGCTTTTTTGAAAAGATGAGTCTTCAAATTACGTTTAAAAACCTTAAAATCGGATTTGTATCTAAGATCTAATGGGAGATTATTCCAGTTTTGGTACGGCGGCTACAAAGGCTCGATCGCCAAGAGTAGGGAGAGTCCTGAAATTTGGATTTGAAAGGAGACATTTGTTATTTGATCTGAGGCTGTAGGAAGAATTAGGTTTAAAGTTTACAAGAGATGATAAATAATTAGGAGCTGTACCATGGATTGCTTTATCAGTGATTATCATAATTGTCCAGTATCTGTCATTGTTGTGTGGTCTCCTCGATCAGTAGTTCTTTCCGAAGATTACGAAAAGCCGACTACATGGCTAAAAGAAGCGCCAGACCACAACACCGGAACTCCGTGCCTTAGTGTGTGGGATCTTAAACGTCCCACAGAGTTAATGAACAAGGGTTGTGAGACCATAAGCCCAGTGGTTTCTTTATGAGCTTCCTCGCCATTTTATTTCAAATTTCATGATTTGTATATATATTGTTTTTGTTTTTATGAAATGGCAAAATAAACTGAACTTAACCGGACCAAATAGATTCAATAGATTCGGGAAAAAGAGCCCCACCGGAAACGATTAACAGATCATTTGGCTAAATATGAGAGGAGTAAAAAAGGGTATTGGACCCACACAGAAAATTGAATTACCGTAAGCCGCAAAGACAACAAATCCGGTGTAAATATTCTTTTGCCAACAAATGAAAACTACGAATAGCGAAAACAAGAAACTTTCAAAGTCAAAAACACGAAAATTTTCGATAGACCTCAAAATATGGCACTGCACAGCACAGTATGCTTCTCAGTCGGGGCTGGGATCACATGCTTATTTGTTGTACTTTTACTTGGTGTGTCACGGTCTATTGTTTCCTGACGAATCCCAGGAGCTGTCGAAATAGCTTCCTCTTCACTCTGTATCCGAAGTTTTCCAAGCCCTCCTACAATAGAGTGCTTTCCACTGTTTCCTTCTCTCGGTAGAAGAAAGACCACAGACAGGCAAGCTCGATACATGTGAATATGTACTGTACCATATTATGCAAGAGAAGAAATATGAGGATTTGTATGGGGAAAACGATTTTTCTCAAAATTCAAAATTCTTGTGTGTTTTTGTCTCTGGTACAGTTTCTGGGTCCATTAAGAGCGATTTAGGTGGTTTTTGGTTTCTTCCCTCTATATATTCTTTACCAAGTTTGGGCACCTAACTCTTCCTATAATTTTTAAAAGACAGTCCGACTTTTCAGTTTCCAGGTATAACACAGTAACTTATGGCAAACATCCATTGCGCTATTTAGGGCCCACATTATGGAGCAAACTGACAACTGCAGACAGATCAGTTACATCGTTAGCCAGTTTTAAAAACCGTGTACGTAAGCGTGATCTTAGCTCTCTGTTAGATGATGGCTGCAGGGGCTGTGCACAATGTAATTCTTAATTGATTTCTTCAATTCTTATTTCATAGTTTTTTCATATATGTATATATGACTTAATTTTAGAATTTAGAGGATAGTATTTCTTTGTAAATAATGTTATCTATTATTATTTGTGTCACCACATTAGTATGGGATATCTCCCGAACTAGAAGGCTCTGACAAGTTTCCACCACCACCACCACCACCACCACCACCACTACTACTACTACTACTACTACTACTACTACTACTACTACTACTACTACTACTACTACTACTACTACTACTACTACTACTACTACTACTACTACTACTACTACTACTACTACTACTACTACTACTACTACTACTACTACTACTACTACTACTACTACTACTACTACTACTACTACTACTACTACTACTACTACTACTACTACTACTACTACTACTACTACTACTACTACTACTACTACTACTACTACTACTAATGAAAGCTTTATTCACAACCCGCGTTATTACCCAAACCGCAAGAAGATCGCTTAGCGACCCGCAATTGGTCAATGGGCACAATGGTGACCAATCGTGAGTCTTATCGCGGGCCGCTAAGCGATCTTCCAACGGCTCGAATGTAGAAGACGAATGGGTGGCGGAGGTATCGTTCGTGATCAACGTGGAATTTCGAGGAATTCGAAGCCTTGGGAGCGTATTTACGGCCCTTTCCCTTCGGTGATTCCGTTCGGCGGTTGGGTTACCTGTGCAGAATGGAACATCCAACCTCGTTGCCAAGGTCTCCATTGTCGTTGAGAAGAGACTCTGAGAACGAGGTTGTGGAACATCCTATCCTGCCTAGCGGGAGGCAAATAGAGAGCTTAAGGGTTAGGGTTAGGGTTAAGCATGCACGTTTTAGAGACGCGAAGGGCTCACTTCCGGTTGCCGTCCGTCTCAAAAACGCGCGTAATAACAGGCGGCAAGGCCGCGCGGAGAATGGGGATAAGGCCTTCCCCATTCTCCGCGCGTTTTTTGCATCCCGCGCCAACAATCCCACCAGCTGCGCAAGCTATGAAACATCCCTGGCTACAACGTAAACAAGTTTAAAATTGTTTTGTGTGTCCACAGTGGTTTTGTGAACTTTGCATCATCAAGCTAGTGAAACTCGAGATAAACTTGATACTAACAAATGGAAAAAGACAGTTTAACCACTGAAGAGGGAGTACATTCGAAGTGTGTGGTTCACAATTAAAATTTAAACTTATTAATGGTTTTCACCTAACATCACAGCAGCCATGTTGGTGCACAGAGAAAAAAGTCTTTTGGCAATTTGACTCTATTATAATACAAAACACGAGCCATAATTTGCTATTGTTTTGTGAACCAACACGGCCGTCTCATCATCTGATTGAAAACCATCTATTGCGCTGCACAGTTTCTTCGAATTAATCATAAACTTGATGCCAGTCAGGGACAACGTGCACAAGGCAATTGTGATTTTTCACCTGTTTGTTCCCAAAAGTTAAAGAAAACTGAGGCACGACATCGATCTGGTACTAACCTTGTACCCAGATTTGCTACGGACTTTCCAGGAATCAGACTCAGAGACTACAGTATGTTCAGAACAGCGCTGCGCGTCTCCTCAGAGGGACCAACCAGTACGTTAACATAACGCCCGTATTGAGACAGTTACATTGGCTGCCTATGACCGAGAGAATTGATTATAAAATCTTACTTTAAACATTCAAATCACTACATGGTATGGCACCTGAATATCTCTGTACACTGTTATCGCTTTACAATCCTAGAAGATCATTGCGCTCCTCGGTTAAAACTCTCCTTGTAACACCGAAATATAAACTTAAATCATACGGGCAAAGGGCCTTTTCTTGTGCTGCCCCTGTACTGTGGAACAGTCTTCCGGATGATATAAGATCTTGCAATTCACTGACTGTTGTTAAATCTAAGTTGAAGACATTTCTTTTTAAGCGCTATTTTAATTGATAGTTTTAGTTTTAATTAATTGTTTGAATGATCATTTCTTTTATTATTTTAATTGTAAATATTGTAAAGCGCTATTGAATTTTTAGAAACAGGGCTATATAAATTCATATTATATGGCAGTAAAACGTAAGGATGCCTCCTTAAATAAGATATTGACAAGGCGCAATCGCGTAGCTTGTCATTACCATAGCCTAAAATAATTCGTAAAATATAGAGATTCTCAAATAATATTAAAAACCCAAAAAAAAGATTATAATAAAAGTTTGGCCAGTTCATAGGTCCTGCGCTGTGAGAACTTTGAAACTCCGTGCAATGTTAAGGGTACTTGAGATGACTGCCTTTTGCATATCCAACAAGATCTTATCTGCCCTGGCACCTACAAGCTCTGTAATACTATCTAGTGTCTTTCTTGATACACCACCGAGCACATCGATTATTATTATTATTATTATTATTATTATTATTATTATTATTATTATTATTATTATTATTATTATTATTATTATTATTATCTTCACGCGCGCGAAGGAGAGACGCATCGCCTTGCGCGTTGCTTTATGTCGTCGCTCGGTTTCTACGGTACTCTTTTCGCGTCGTGCAATAAAAAGACTGACCTGTCCTTCTATTGTGTCCTATTACATTACCTACCCACTTCTGTCATTGATACTCTCGTTCATTTCTTAACTCATTCTCCTGAAAGACACTTAAGCAGTGTCTTCATTTATTTTTGCTCCGGTGATATGCCAGCCCAACTAACAGCCAAGTGAAACAACTATAGACCCCTTTACGCTTTTGATTGCATCATGGGTAATCATGAAAACATGGCGGGAAATTCAAAGGTTTGTATGGAAGTTCAAAACGATAAGAATACTAATGACATGCCATTTTTGAACATATGCGCTCAAAAGTCCGGCTGAATGAAGTTGGATAGAATAGGTATTGAACACATTATTTTATTAAATAAAGTTTCTCGCATACAATTCGTGTAATTCTGAAGGCAAAAAATTACAGAAAATGTATGGAGAAGAAAACAGCAATATTATAGGAATTTCATAGATACCGAGTACAAATCGGTTTACGAAGGCGAAAGTCTAGAAAAGTACAGTCATGGATATCTTATTTTGCTTTTAATTTCCATACAAACCTTTAAATTTCCCACCATATTGTCCTGATTAAAAGCATAAAGGGGTCTATTCTCTAGTTGTTCCCGCAACCCTTGTAATGCAAACATTAACTGTCACATTTATAGATATCTGTTTCATTTAAAACAAGTGAGTGTATTACTAAACGACTGAAATTAACTGTTGTGAAAATCAATTAGAAAGAAAAGCTAAAACCTGCAGTTCTATTTACATTTTGCACATTGTTTCCTTTACATGCACAAGGCGGCCTCTGTTTGAACTGTGTTTGATAAAATAATCTTGCTCACGGGTCAATCTCGAATAGATAACAGATAATTTAACATCACTGATTAAATCGGTTTCATCAGTGAATTTTCCAAAACGGGGTAGGGCGAGACGAGAATTTCTGTTACACGGAAACTCTCCATCATTCTTTCAACTGTCATAAGGAACTGACATAGTTTCGCTGACTTTCTCTTTCAAATATTTGCTGTTTCCACTGGACATTTAAGACAGCAACTGAGTAGCCTGCGAAATACAGATACCCTTTGTCGGTCCCAGGAAAAAGATGCCAAGCAGAGCCACACACATCCCCCCGAGGGTCTTACATGGTCTGACTAGTACTGGTGGTGGTAAGGGGTTTTTTTCGTGGATGGGTGACTTTGTCTTAGAATTGTTGGATGCACAACTGTCTCAAAGGCGATCGCCGTTAGAACTCCTCGGCCAAGGGGAAGTCAGTCGAGGGATTTACACTGGATAAATACCTCCTACCAGGGATTTATCAGATAAAGCCCGCCGCATAAATAGCCCTGCTCTTCACTGCTACCCCTACCTCCGAGTCAAGCACTCACTTGAATGTTCAACGGGTCTGTTCGGTTGTTGAATCACGAATGAAAATGTGCGAATTTTGAAATATCTAGCATTGCACGAAGCTGCAGGCAAGTATTTTGAGGCCATGGATTACGAAAGGCGGCAACATTTTCAAACCGGTTGAAGCCGGTTAGCAAGACGGGCCAAACCACAAACAACCAGCCGCTGACCGGTTGGCTCCGAAGGTGGAGCATGGGGCTACCATGCGAGACTCCT
The DNA here is from genome assembly GCF_036669925.1 of Montipora capricornis. Lineage (NCBI taxonomy): Eukaryota > Metazoa > Cnidaria > Anthozoa > Scleractinia > Acroporidae > Montipora > Montipora capricornis. Next base: position 1,350,371 of record NC_090896.1, on the reverse strand, counting down.
TCCGGACCAACAATTAGGGTCTTTAAATAACTGAGGAGAGAAAGTGATGTCTGTTATCACATTTTCAACTTGTTAGACTTCCATGTCTTCAACGCAGACAACGACTGAATGCGGCGGAAGCCCCCTCACGAAGTTAACTCTGTGAGACGTAAAAAGAATCCGCACATTATCCCAAAGGAGTAGGATGCAAAGTTTCCGGCTGTGGCATAGCCTCATGTAGTCTCCTCCTCAGCCGTTATTAGGGTTGTCACGCAACGCTCCTCCCTACTATTAAACTAAGTGGGGAGGAGCGTTGCGTGACGACCCTGATAACGAATGCGAAGGAGACCAAGCCTCATAAGGCCGGCTTGAAAATAATGTATCAGAAAGGCTTGCAAACGGGGTATAAGGAAATGTGGGCAAAACAGCTACAAAATCAAGGGGAGTTTAACCAGTAGCCTACGCAACAGCAATTATTCTAAAAATTCCGCATTCCAAAGGAATCTATCAACAAATACTACATTAAAACAGGTTAGAACAGTTCAAGTTGACACATTTAATAAAGAAAGAGAGGAGTTTTTCACTCTCTTACTAAAAAAACACCAAGTAAACTCGATGGAAGTAGCAAGAGAATTCCAGTTGTTCTTTCAATTTATAAAGAAAATACAATAATAAAATAAACGTTATTTTGAGAGATTTGCTTTCAGTTTACCATCAAACAATTACATTTGACAGCCTAGACAACTTCAGCAAGATACTGTTATTTGCTAATCTGGTTTTTTTCTAAGCTACATTTCAAGGATTTCAAGGGTCATTCTTTGACAAATAACTTTCAATGTTGAGTTTTAGAGTCAAAAGTGAATTTTTGGAGACGGTTACCGGAAGCAGCAGACAAATCTCTCGAACAGATTTTCTTTTAGTGAAATATGATTGCATTTGTCGTGTCAATCGATGTGATTGGTTCATGGCACTGATTGTGCAGAGTGCTTTTAATTCCGTAAATCGTAAGGTTCAGTGACAGTTCATCGAAATCACAAGCGTGACACAACAAAAGTTCCGGTAAATATCTGGTTACGAGAAATCCCTTCTCAAAGCAAAGATATACTTTCAAATGGCTTGTACGGCTCGTGGAGACCCTCGAGAGAGCGTCGTTTCGGGAATGAACGTCGTACGTGGAAAAATGAAAGTTATTATGGAAAGCACAAGGGCGGAACAAGCCCGAGAGAAGAGAGCCAAGGATGCATTAGCTGAGATGCTTTCGAGAGAACAAAGAGCACTCGCGAAGAAACGAACACTTCTGGACTTGATCGCAAATGCTGAAAAGGACATGGAAAAAGTCGAGATTCAAGAAGGTATTTGCAAAGAAAGATTGTACTTTGCGGACCAGAGAAACGAACAAAACGCTTACATGAAAGATTTTCTCGAGAAGAACAAAATTGATGTTGGTTCATTGGAGCTAACATTGGAAAGATACCAAGAGAAAACTAAATCCAAGATCGAGGCCATTGCAAAGATGCGGATAGTTGTTGAGACGAAAGAGAAGGAAATTCATGCGAGTGAAAAACGCGAAATGATGGCTAAAGATCGTATAGCAATGATTGAGGAAAAGCTAAGAGTAATCGAGAGAGCGGGTAATAAATTTACAAAGAACTATACACCGCTGACAGAAACCGAGTATTTAGAGAAATTAGACGAAGTCAAAGAGAAGATTGCAAAGGAGGTACAGAGACGAAAAAAGGCGGAAAAGACAGCGGATACGTTAGAGAAGGACATTGTGGAGTTAGAAAAAGACATCACAATCACAAAGAAGCGAAATGCAGAGTTGAAACAGACCACAAATGAACTGAAAGGTTCTCGTGTGTGACCGCTGGAGTGGGACTGTGTTGATGTTTCAAAATGGCACTGATGTGCATTGTAAAAGGATTAAGCAGCAGTTTTTATGATGTTTTCAGCTAATTTGGTCTCAAAGAAGCTAAAACTTTAGTTCTAAACGTGAACAGGGAGGCAATATTTAATCGACCGGAACAGTTGAAATGAAATATTTGCAAAACACCCTTTACTAAATGTTAAAGGTCAGCCTTCAAGCTTTAGTGCAATAATTATAAAGATCTTAGCGGAAAAGGCAATTTATCTCTTTTGCTTTGAAAACAAAAGGTGGTTTAACTCTGGCGGTTTTGTTTAACGGACACTTAGACATTCAATTGCCGGAGGGATGTGATGCAAGTCTGTATCACGCAATAAAAGTCTTTTGCTGCAGCGTGACTTTTGTTACTTTACAAGTGGATTACAAACTGTATTGAGCTAAGTTGGAGAGCTAATAAAATACTGACAACTTAATGTGCATTTTGTTTCACTCTGAGGTCAATTTTTTGACCAATTTCCACTCAAGATAACAAAAGATAATCAGGGGCACCCAACGAGGGTGTTCCGCAGTGGAAGTTAAGGTGACTGGCAAGTTATTAATTTTCATGCTCATTTCGCTGGGAAACTTCTTAATTTTTAGCATGTCAATTCGTGCTGGCTGGATGAGAACGGAAAATGGGGGAGACTGGACAGGCTTACCGCTGGTTTTTAACTTATCGCATGTCGAGAAAAAAAAAACAGTTTTGACCAGTTTGGCGAACGATTTATATTCATGAGGTTCTTTGCTGTCTGGGAGTTTACCTCACTAGACTCACTGTCTACAAGATTGTAGCTGGGAACTGGAATTTTGCTCATAATCATCCTGGGAGTGCAGATCACCTTTTTTCCCAGCAAGATTAAAAAAATATATATCCAAAAATTGTTTTATTAGGCGGTTTTCTTGTCGGACAGTGTAAAACGCAGACTGCAGACTGCAGACCGGGGCTAAAATGCAGACTGAGGTTATAATCAATTTAACTGTTAAAAAAGCCCAAACCCATTAGAAATGCTAACAGTTAAGCCTAAATATTGTTTTAGGCCTTATTAGGCCTACGGTTAGCATTTCTAAGGGGTTTGGGCTTTTTCAACAGTTACGGTATAACCTCAGTCTGCATTTTACCCCTGGTCTGCAGTCTGCGTTTTACACTGACCGGTTTTCTTGTACGTTTTTTTACCTATTACTATGCATTTTGGAAATAATTGTCGTTGGGCACCCCTGGATAATTTGTTTTTTGAAAGGATCCGGGCTTTGATATCAATCTTGACTGTTTTTAGCCGGACCACACTACAACTTCTGTCCTTTCCTGCTCAAAAGACGCTTTATAAAAATCCAAGGCTCAATTCGACGCCATGTATGAGACGCAAAAAACGAACAGATCTTTTGCGTCGATAGACAACTTTTGTAATGTGCTTTCTTACGAAACGACTTAACTGAAATCAAGAGAGGTGTAAAGTAAATGATTTTGCTGATTTTACCCAGGGTCATAAAAACAACACTTAACAACTTTTCGACGATGCTTTTGATAATGAACGTTTTCAATTGCTTTCAGATACACAATTTAAAGGGATTTTGGCAATTTTACGAGCCGAATGGTAACAACCAACCTTATCCACTAGAAGCAGACAATTTTGTAACCTGATTGAGATAGTACTTCTGGATTCAACACCAATGTAATTATAACAAAAAGTATTAAATTACTGAATTACACAGTGATACGAAATCTTTTTGTTACGCACAGCAAGACCTTTTATCGGATGTTGATAAGAAAAGATGAGCAGCAGACAAATCTGTGTACAAGAATGACGCAATAGTTAGCTGCTTCCCCGCCAAATAGAGCATTCTCATCTGTTGTCTCTTAAAAAGAATGCAAGGAGGTAAAGACAAAAATCTTCGAGTCAAAATAGCAAGAGAAAAGCGGTCCAGAAAGTTTCCATTTGTCGAGTTCCACGATTTGGGAGACATAAGTTAAATGCTGCTCACAAGAAGTAGTTAAGACCGAACTTTAATTCAACGTGCATGTTTCCTCACAGAAATATTTGAAAATAGCGTAACACTTTAATGTTGGGAGAAGAATTGAAGCTGTAGTGAGAGCACTTGCTTTCCACCAATTGCAAGGGCAATCAAATGTAAGTCCCCTCCCAGACGTTTTTCGACAGGGTTTTCCTTTGTTCGCATCTCATAAAAATACCAACAAAGATTTGACCCGCCTTAATTTGATTTAATTCAAAGTTTTCTCAATAAGTAAAGCACTTGTACTTTGCTCTATAAGCTTGAAACTTTATTTAAGTTAAGTTATTATTTTTTTTCGATGGGATGGGAACGGGTGAAATGAAACGGTGGGGGAAAGTTGGGAAGGAATATTGTTCTTTCGGGGGGAGGGGGACGTGGGGGCGGGGTGGAGCCACTCCTGACCTTACGAAACGAGGACGACGACGGCTACGAGGTCTTCATTTAAAAATACGAGTTCGCGTTATTCATATCACTATAAAACTATTTCATGTCGTTTCGCGTTAAAAATGTGTCGTAACTGTCGACGAATTTAACTGGTATGAGTGGGCTGGAAGCGTAGAGAAAGAGAACTGAAAATTCCTCGTCATGTGGTAACGTCCTCCACAGAACCTTGAATTTGGTCATTTCACGCCGTCATTTACGAGATGAAATGCCGTCGGCGTCGTCGTTTCGTAAGCTCCCTAATATTGAAATATAATTTTAATTGTGCAGTGGAAAGTTTGTGAGAAAGGGAATTGCTCTTATCAAGAACAAAACGTTAATATTGACAGAAGTCAAGACTTACGATATCATTTTGTTCTCCGTTAATCGTTTACCGTATGCAGTTTGTTCCCATGAAAACTGAATTAAAAAAATAATATTGTGACAACTATGCTGTGTACAGGTGGATTTTGCATGGTTGCGCAGGGACTCTTAAAGGATCATGGAAGGATTTCTAAAAAAAAATCGCGAGTCAGTATTTCTAAAAGTTAATTCCTTATTTCTCACTCTGAGTCAGAGCTAACAGTGTTTACTTCAATAGAAGACTTCCTCGACTTCTTCTTCATAGCTTCCATGAAATCTTTGGCCAAAACTTTGTGAGGTACGATGTCTGATAAAAAACGACAAAAGACAATATAAGTGAGAACTCTTGTTTTGGATACTGCAGTGCTAAACACAAGTCAGAATGAATCCTGCTGGCATGATGCGAAGTGTGAGACTATCGGCATCTTTTAGAGCGAGTTACAATCGAGTGTCGTAAAACCAAACTGAACCAAAGTAATTACTTTGGCCAATCAAAAAGGACGGAGACAATCCGGTAAACCAATCAAAACTCGAAGTAATTACACGTAGCCGACACAAAGCGCGGGAAAATGTGCACGCACAAGCCACGATTGGTTTTGGTTCACTTCTGATTGGTTGAAAAAATGGCGCGAGAACTTTGAACCAATCACTAAGTGAAGTAGAGCTGTTTCCAATTGAGTGTCGAAAGTAATTAGATAATTACTTTGGTTTATGATTACTTCACTCAATGATTGGTTCAAAGTTCTCGCGCCATTTTTTCAACCAATCAGAAGTGAAATCAAAACCAATCGTGGCTCGCGTGTGCACATTTTCCCGCGCTTTGTGTCGGCTATGTGTAATTACTTCGAGTTTTGATTGGTTTGCCGGATTGTCTCTGTCATTTTTGATTGGCCAAAATAATTACTTTGGTTTTCGTTTTACCATACTCAATTGAAACTCACTGTAATGCAAAACAAAAGCGATTCGCTAATTACTTTCGACACTCAATTGAAAACCGCTCTATAAGGGACTCGAGGATACTCGGAAAAAATCGTAAGCGCTCCTTTTGGAGGTGAACCTACGACCTTTCAATTACTTGTTCGGATGCTCTACCACTAACCTATTGTTGACGCATCGACCTGTGATATTCGGCTACAAACTGGCAACATTGAATGGGGGAGGGGGGGATTTGATGATTTTTTCAGGGGTTCAAATCGTCCTGTTATTTTATGCAGACACAATGTGCCAACTCATTATGACGATGATTGTAAGTTCAGGAGTCAATATTGTTTTGCTTTACTAATTGCCCGAATAGTGCATTCGCACAATCCTGGGCAAAAGTCTTGGGCCACTTGACCTAAAAATGAACACTTCTCAAGACCATCTATCTGGGAGATCATTCAGAAAAGCTACAGTTTGTTTCAACATTGCTTTGGGGGAGGGGGGAGGGGGGCAAGGAAAGTAGTTGGTAGTTCGTATTATAAGTTTTTACAAAAAAAATAAAGCACATACTTCTTACGAACGCTTTTTTGGAGCATGTAAAGCAAATAGAATAGAATTGAAAGATGTCCCAACAACTTTTGACCAGGATTGTACAATATTAATTATTGTAGTTAAGCAGATGGTAAAATGTTAACTCCAGTACATGTAAATGAATGAAGAAACGTATCAGTATTTCTTTTCATTGACGGTGATTCAGAGATGCTGGGGGAGAAAATCAGAGTGTTCCTTTGCAGGAAAGAAACCTACGACTTTCTGATTACTGCTTCACATTCCTCTACCACTGAGCTGTAGGAGACCTGTGGGAGCTACCCCATTTAACTACAATCTCCGACAAAAGTATTGAGAAGCTTTCACATTTCATTCATACTTAAATGCATCACCAAGTTAACAACTCGTTTTAACACCCCTTCCTGACCCCTAATACACCTTATTCCAAAATGGCTGCCATTTAAATATTCTTTTGTTTTTATTCAAATTAGCCCTTGATGCCTTGTTCTTAAGCTTAAAATTCAAAAGAATATTTTATCTTCAACGAGGCAACAAGGGCCAATTTGTATGCACATAAATCAGCGGCCATTTTGGAATAAGGTGTATACCCTGCGAGAAAAATTGGGAAGGGGAAGGAGACTGCCAGCTGCCTCAACATTTTGTAGTGAGCATGCGTTAAAATTCAAATGTATTCAGGGGTAAGTCACGCTTGACCAATGTTAACTTCAAAACCACAAAACAAAAACAAACAGTCAGGATATTTTCTGACAATTCAGGCAAACAGATGACATCCTTGGAAACTTAAGATAGTTCACACTTTTAAAGTGCTACTACGACCGAAAAAATCAATTTTAATTTTCCTTTGGATTTTGAAACTATGTTACCTAAACAGTAAGTGACCTACGTTTCAAGCCTTCATTTAAAAAAAGATACCTGTTAATTTTAACTGGAATTTTCCTATTTAATGGTCTGCCATTACTTACTTTAAAATCTTGAGAGAGCTCGGTCAAGGAGAAAAATAATAATGCAATGCGTGTGTAGGCGGCTGAATTAATATGCAACATGGGAGTTTTGGGCTTTCAGACTTTTAAACTTGTGTTTTGCGTATATAATAAGATGCGTTTACACTCTGAAATTTTAAGCTAGTGAGTCAATGATGTCACTTTTTCTACTTCCAGTCCTCTGAGGTCCAATCAGTAAGCTTTGAATGTGAGTAATGGCTGACCATGAAATCCAAAACTTACACTCAAAGTGAACAGACTTTGGGTAAAAATCAAAGCTCAAAATTTTGCAAGTCAAGTATAGAGCAATCACACTTTCAAAATCTGACGAAAAAAAGAATTCGGAAGTAATTTTTTGATCATAATGGGACTTTACAAATTGCCATTTCATTTTTAACTAGTTTCTGTAAATGACATGTATACAAAGGAAATACTAATGGGAATTTTGACAGTTAAAAATTGCCACGCTGTTGTAAATTTTAAAAATGTTGATGAAGCGTGCAGATTGATCATGCACCAAAATTAAAAAAGCAGGTTTGACAAATCAAAACTGGACTGACTCATTTATTTCTTTGGATGAGTGGTAAATCAAAGAAAGTCGAGGTGGCTGGCAGAGTCTCCTTCCTCTTCCTGATTTTTCTTGGAAGATCAAAGGTGACTCTGCTAGCAGGGTAGACCCCTGCATGCCCCCATCAATGTTGGTTGTTAGTTGTGTCTGCGGAGTTTGAGCTCTACAACATTACTCAGGGGTGGGGGGGGGGGGGTTTGTTGATGAAGAGGGAATTTGTTGTGATATGAAAGAATTGGTGTTTACTAACGAAAATGTGAAGTGTCTCAAGACATTTTGCTGCAGATTGGAGGTTCATGTGACGATGTTTCAGCCTCACTGCCAAGACTGAAATTGTCTGAATAGCGCGTTCTCACAATTACAGAAAAGGAGATGGGTGCAGCAAGTAGTTGCTACAACTACTAACCATTGCCATGACTGGACTTAACACCAAAAATTAAGGCTGACTAATATTGGCAATGATGATGGCGAAGGAGATGATGATGACTATGACGGCGATGATTATGGTCGTGGTGTTGGTAGTGATTAGGAAATCTGTGTAAATAATAATAATAATAATAATAATAATAATTAATTATTATTAATAATAATTATTGTTAATAAATATAATAATTAATAATAATAATAATGATAATAATAATAATAATAATAATTATTATTATTATTATTATTATTAAATATAATTATTAATAATAATAATGATAATAATAATAACTTCTTACTAACCGAGCACGAGGGCCGTACTGGGGAATATTGGCCCAAGGTTGTGGGCCAATATTCCCCAGTACGGCTCGAGCTAGCTCGTTTAGAAAGTAGTTTATTATATGGCTTTTAAATTACCTTTTGCTTTGTTTTTGCAAGCCCGTAATCGGCCCGTGGGCATTACGGGAGAATAATACCCTACAATTCAGTCATAATTAGCCAATCAGAGCATGCATTATATGGGCTACAAACACAAGCCATATAATAATAATTATTATTATTAGTGACCTTTAAATTTAATTACAAGATTCTGTTGTGAGCATACGCACTTAGGAAAACTGGAACTGACAAGTCAGTTCAAGTCAGTTAGGGGAGCAGGGAAGGCGCTGTGGTGAGAGCACTCGCCTCCCACCAACGTGACCCAGGTTCGCTTCCCGGACCAGATGACATAAGTGGGTTGAGTTTGTGTTGGTTCTCTACTCTGCTTCGAGGGTTTTTCTCCGGGTCCTCCAGTTTTCACCCCTTAGCAAAAACCAGCATACAGCTGATTCCAGGTGGCTGTAAACTGAGCTCCAAGTTCACACATGGACTGTATAGTGGTAGCGAAAGGTGCTATAGTATGCTCTCAGTTCGACTTTCTTGAGCTGTGTCATTGCTGCACTTGCAACTGCGATTAGCGTGACAATTATTATTATTATTATTATTATTATTATTATTATTACTAGCTATATGAGGATGCTAACAGCAATGATCATGATACTGATGGTAGCTATGCCATTATGATGGTGTCAGATCCAAATGTCAATGGAATTACCAGTGATGACAATGATGATGATGACAACCGTGTGCTGATGATAGTGGTATCCATGGTGCCACAATCACAAAGATGAAGATAACCAGGGCTGTTCTTTTCATTAATTGAATAGACAGAAAGGCGAAAAAAAAGATGATTAAATATTTACCTGCTAAAAACTGTAAGGCTTCCTCATCTTCAACAACTTTGGCTAAGTGTAAAACAAACAAAACACTTGAAAACATTTCTGATAAAAAAGCTGTTACCTTTACTTAATTTCTTAAACATGACAGGTTACGACAAGGAAAGCTCTTCTTACAAGATTAGGAAAAGGTTAAAAAAATTTAAAAAGAGGAACAATAATATTATTAGTTTCCTGTGTGTACAATATTATATGGGTCAGGAAACAATAGTTATTATTAATAATATTATTCCAAAGGCTCTAAAACTTGGCACTGTCTGAACACAAGAAAAGCAACTAATGCCTCCAATACTGATAAAGAGATGTGTCGTCATGATTGTAATGATTCTGTTATCAATAATGTTTGTGCCTGTGTCATTTGTAAAGTGATTTTTCTCCATTGGATAAGCTAAAAGGCACTGTCTCTTTGGAAAAGAAATATTTCAAAACAAACATAATCTGATGAAAATTCCCAACTGGCTGAAAGCAACCCATTGGCTATATACAACGTGTGATGGAGCTGAATTTGCGACCACAGAAGAACAATCCAGCCATTGTTCTGGGAGAGGATAGAACCATTAGTGGAACTGCATGCAGATCCAACTCCTAAACCACTGGAGCATTTTGTCCCTAGACTTAAGCTCTTCCCAAAGCAAGAAAAATAAGTTTTATCTTTTTGTTTAGAATTTTCCATCTTAGTCACCTCTGATAAACTATTATCACTGACCAGTGAACAGCTTTAGAACCAATGACACCTCAACGCATACAAGAAGCAATACTTACAAAGTCCTTTGTATGTAAGATGCTTTGAGTCATTTTCTTGTTTATGAGCAGTAACTGCTAAATAGTCTATAAACAATTCCTGCAATGAATGAATAAAGAAAACACGTATTTCGCTTGAGTCCCTTGAGAGCAGAGTAGGCAGTTCAATGGTCGTTAAAGTAAATAAACCTTTGCATGATTCACAGGTAGCTCAATACAGTTTCCTCAAGAAAGACACCGAAGGATTGATATTTGCTGCTCAGGAACAAGCCCTGTGCACGAATGTGTTTAGAGCTAAGACAGACCATCAGGGTGCAAATGACCAATGTAGGATTTGCCAATAACATCTGGAAACTGTGATGCATACTGTGAGTGGGTGCCTAAAACTGGGATCATCCCTGTAGTGGGCATGTGTATCAACTGGGATCAGAGCTGTGTGTGAGGTGCCTTTATCTTCAGGTCTTTATTAACCCATTGACTCCTGGGGGTTCCCTACTGATGAGTACAATCGTCTGGCCAGTTTGGGTGCCAAAGGGTTAATGAGGACATTAGTGAGTTTTTGATATCCAAAGATAAAATTACATATCTTATAAAGCTATTAACTAAGTAAAAATTGTTTTAAAAGCTCTAATGGTTTATATCATATCTATTTACACATTCCATTAAAACCTATAATTTGCCAGTTTTCACTGTCACACCATCATCAAAACCATGCAACAAATAAGGTCAAGAATCAAAGAGATACAAGAAGATGAACATTGAAACAGTCTTGCAAAGGTTTGCATCTGTGCGATGTTTTGCACGGGAGATATTCAAAGAATAGGCCTTATTCACTATAGCCACCATGTTGGTTTTCAAATTGTCATGCAAATTAGCCATGTGTTATGCTGGGAGGCAAACATTGGAAAAAAGGCAAATATTGCGGAAAATCGGCTCGTCGTAATATTGAAAATGACATTGCTAAAAGTACATTTTAGAATTTAGAATTACCGGTAAGTACCTTTTATAATAATTTTATATCTTTGATTGCCTTTGACATTTTGACTTTCTACTTCGTTATCTCCTCATTTTTCACTAACATTCAATGAACGTGAAACAAATCATCTGTATGGCTAAGATGTTCGTTATAACCTCTTGAACTTGTGTTGTTTGCCCCCTCAGATGTGAGTAGCTAATTTGCATGATAATAGCAAATCCAACATGGCGGCCATCGTGAATAAGGTCTATTGTTTTACTAAAGTTTATAAGGTTTTGTATGGAGATACCGGTACCATTTTTGTGTCCCTCTGAGGGACACAAATATGGTTACAAATATGTTATCGGCCACCACTAAGCAAAAGCTTAGGAATTCAAGCTAGCTTTATCACGGGACAAAAAAAGATTTACCCATATCTGGCAGTATAGTTTATCAGTAGGTGTGATTTTAAGTGCCTTGAAAAGTTTCCATATAATATTTAATCTTTATGAAACATTCTTATGCAAAAGCTTGTGCATAATCAAACTTTGTTTGGCAATTTAACTTTCCAATGTCGTATTCACCAAACAAGATGTTGGAGAAAATGTTTGACCCTTTGGTCTTAGCATTCCTGCCAACCCTCTCGGTTTTCCCAGGAGTCTCAAATCTATCGGTCTTCTGTTTAGAGCACCAAATCTCCCGGGAAACACCCATCGTGGCCTTTTTCAAATGTTTTTCATTAATTTTGTTATCTTGGAAATTTTGAAATGGAAAGTGCATCATGGGTAATCAGGGCAAAATGGAGAGAAATTCAAAGGTTTGCAAGGAAGTTCAAAATGATGAAAAGTATTCACGATATGATATTTTGGGTTTTTTATTTTCCAAAACAGAAGATATGTGCTTAAAGGTGCGGCAGAATAAATTTGGAGAGAATCGCTCTTGTAGAAATTGTTTTGTTAAAAAGAGGTTCTGCCATACATTTCCTGTAATTCCAAGGGCACAAAATTACAGAGAACGTAAGGAGACAAAAAGAGCAATATTTAGGAATTCCAAAGAACAGATACCAAGTCTAGTTCACCTCAGTTGTGAACATGAACTTATTTGTTTGGTTTATGAAGGCGAAAGTCTATAAAGTAGAGTCATGTATAGTATAATTCACTTTGAATTTCCACACAAACCTTTGAATTTCCCGCCATGTTGCCCTGATTACCCATGATGCAATCAAGAGCATGAACTCGTCTATTGATAATTATCGATTACTCACAACGAAATCTTTTATCGATTGTTATCGAATATTATCGATTATAGAATGTTATCGATTATCGACATTATCGATTAACTACCCAGGGTCAGAAATCAACCCATGAAATTGCACAATACAAGGTAGAAAGTTGGCGTGGTTATGGCAACAATAGCAAATACGATCGGTAAATGCTGTTCTAACCGAGAGACTTTGGGAACATTCGGAAGGCCTTCGGGTGATTTTCGGCGAGTATTCAGACATACACGAAAATATCATTCTTGCAATGTAAAGATTTCTTGACGTCTCCAGATTTTTGTATTCTGTGGCCGGGTTGGCAGGTATGCTTTAGTAACACTTGTAAGCGCTTGAAGTCGAGCAAAAACAGAATGACACAACTTTAAGTGACGTGTAATCATTGATGCACGGTGCAAATTCGATTGTTTTCAAGGTTACACTTAAGCTTAATTATCATCGAAGGAAAGCACTGAATTGAAAGTCACCCTTCAAATCAACTTACCGTA
>NC_090896.1:1325000-1332500 GCF_036669925.1 Montipora capricornis | reverse complement strand
AAAAGATAGGGCATTCTTGTCACCACAAACACCTGTGCTGTACAAGAAAATTGCAAAAAGCATAGTAACAATACCTTTTCAAGACCAGGCCGACAAAGTTGCCCGACACATTGAAGCCCATTTCAGCAAATGCTCTGTGCAGTTCATGTCCCTCTATTGCTCCAGATCTGTCTTGATCATATCGATCAAATGCCCCCTTCCATTGGTTTATATAATGCCAGAGTTGTTGAAATTCTTGGAAATTAATAGTGCCAGACTGATCACGGTCAAAAATACCTAAGTAACCAATAATAATGAAGTAGTCACATTAATTAGAGCACCTGTCTTTGGCATGATTGCTTCAACCTTATTATTATAAGAATAATAATACTAAAGTGCTATTCAAAATAAACACTTTGATTGGCAGTAGCTACATGCCCCATGGTAGCACAATGCAATAACACAACATGCATCATCTTACACTGGCTATGTTTACATAATCTTCCAAGAGCCTACACCTGGTGGATGGCAATGAAGAGAAAACAAAAATAATGATCACTTGACAAGAAAACTCGGCAGAATGGTATATACTGTAAATCCTCTCTAAACCTCTGGGACTTTTTATTTCAAGGCAAGCTTGATAGAGAGGGGAGGATTTGATAGAGAGGGGAGGATTTGATAGAGAGGTTTTATTTAATTGAGTGAAACACCTTACTGGTAGCAAAAAAACTTAAGGAGAAACAGACTGCAGTTATGCGTCCCTTCTCCCTGTTTTGGACCAGGGAAATGACTGTCCAAAATGGAGATTTGAGTGATATTATACCTGTGATGCAAGTTTTCAACATTTTCATTCACTTGTTGCCAGGTTCTCATTGAAATTTTTACTGCAGTTGCTGTGCTATTTTCAGCTGTAACACTGCATTTGATTGACAAACTGATCTACTTGATGGGGACAATTTTAAAGCCATAACACTTAAAAGTGATGCCAGTGACAGGTGTCACGGGTTCAATTGAGAAGCATGGAGGGGAGCCTGGTTTACACAGTCATAATTCACAAAATAAATGCTACATCAATGTTAAGTAGACAATGAAGAACAGGAAAAAAAAAAGAGAAAATTTATTACCAATCATAAGGCGGCAAGTTTCACTGTTAAATTGCGACCAGTTTCCATTAAGTAGTGCCTGCTGCAGCTCATTGGCTGTGATCTGGCCAGACCTGTCGCTATCCACAGTAAGAAACCAATTCCACAATGTGGGATCTGCTCCTGGAGGGGGTCCTTGGGGTCCACCATAACCCCCAGGGTACCCACCACCAATAGGAGGATAACCCATTTGAGATTGAGGAGGGTAACCTGGAGCATTGCCATAACCTGTTAAAAGTGATCATGGATTCAATGTTACATTGCCTTACAGTTCAGCAGCTGGACTGTAGAGAGTTAAAAGTAACAAGACCAAATAATTTTGTCTTCTTTAGGCAACGTTGTTTTAAGAACAAGACATGTCACAATATATGCTATTTATAAGCAAATAACGGTAGGTCGATAGTTAATTCCAAGAAACAAAATAATAAAAAATTTAAATAAATTACGTGGGAAAATGTAAAAGTTATTTATTTTTATCGTGGCCGACAATAAGATGAATCTCAAATCATTTAGATTACCAGCAACACAGCTTCGCGCCATGAAAATGCTTTTCATGAGCTGCACTACGTACTGACAATTTCAAATATTTAAAGCACCTTGAAACTAGCGTTTCAACATCGTAAGACCACATAATCACCCTATAACTTCCAAGAAAATCGTTGATGAAACTTGTCAATTCTCTAAACTGTATAATGCAGGGCCACTTTTGAAACAAGTAGCTTACTTTTTCAGTGTTGACTGAATAGAGTGTAATGTGAAGTGCTAGATTTCTATCCCACATGAAACATGTGAGCGTTAGCCCTACCGATGGAAATTGGCCCACACAAGGACAGAGAAAAACTCTGACCAGGGTGGGAATTGGCTTGGCGCCTCGGTAGTCAACTGACGAGCCGCGGAGCCACTCAAACATATACCTGACTCGTGAATTTCACTCAATGATAAACCTTATTTCTTCCTCTGCTTCATTTGACATTTTCTGGCAAGGCGCGCTAGCCACGGCAGTGATACTGCTTCAAAAATGGCCCTGTATTCTATAGGTGCTCCCCTTCTTTAAATTGACAGGTTAAGACCACATAAATCAGTATAATACAACCTTGATGGGTTGGTTGACCAGTTCCGTATTGATTCCCAAAGCCTTGGTAGTATCCCGCCATTTTGGATTTGAGGGAACTCGACCCTCGTTACCAGGGTATTGCTTTAGATCACGTGGCCGTTTCTCGAAAGACCAGAAAACTTTTCGGGCGTGAGAGACAAGATTGACGAGTTAAGGCTTCAGGAGCCACAGATTCAGGCGGGACACCAAGGCACCCCATAGTCACATGATAGCCAGAATGCAAATGTTTATGACCGTTCGTACCTAAGTAGGCTTGAAAGGGTAAACATTTTGCCCTTAAGAGAAGTGTTTCATATTAAAAACAGACGAGATTTTAGCTAAACTGGAGGGCAAAGCTCCCTGATCCCATACAAATACTTCAAAATTTTTTCACCAATAGTAACATCTTTTAAAGTATAAAGATACTAAAATCGGAAGGTTGGAAAAAAATAAAATGAAACGACCTGAATCATTTTCAGTCATCGTGTTTACGAAAGGAGGTCACTTGACGATATGTTGGAAATGGCCCATTTTTTAATTCTTTGATTGCACTCACTTTTTCGCTGTTGTTCATTGTTCTTTCCACCAAAATGGCCGCTGTTACGTCAGGTGCAATCAAAGAATTGAAAGATTCGAGCAGGACAAGAACAACAAGTCAATAAGACGTTTTCAACCAACCTCTAGAGACACAAATAACAATTGTGAAATGTGCGACTTCTGGGCCCGGTTAATCCAGGATTAGCGTAAACTTTTGTTTCACGTTTTCAACTTTTTGGTGAAAGTTTCTTTTGCTTATTTTCGTTTTTCAAGATCGACTTCTTCTAATGTAGGGTTTTGCCGAAAATCAGCGTTGAACAGCATTTGGGAGTAGAGAAATAAACTCCTTGGTTAATTGTTAATCTGGGATTAGCGTTAATCGGCTTTTGAACAACCGGGCCCTGGTGGACGAACAAAAGAAGCTAATGAGAGATGTTTTGTTTTCGTCCACCAACATGGCGGCGATGACGTCACGTGAAAACCTCCTAATGGATGGCTTGCAACTTGTCTCACACTCAGACGTTCTTAGGGCTTCCGAACACGTGTTCCTTCCCCACCAATCAATATCGACTAATTTTGCTGTGCATAGCCAATAACATGATGCAAAACAATGCCATACGACAACAACAAAAGTTTATTTGTACCACAAGTAAGCAGAGATACATAAACTAAGTAAGAAAGGTACAATGACCGTAGGAAATAACGCTAATCTACAATAGCTAGGAGACAAAATAAAGAATTTTATGTCTAAAGGAAAAAAGTCGATTCAGGGGAGGCACAAATATGATGATAGAAGACAGGAAACACGAAGAAAACAACAACAAGAAGAAAAAGAAGAAAAGAGTGAAAAACGACGTCATTTCAAATGGACTGGAGTAAAGAGGCAAATCCTAAAGAAATAGTAATCGCCGAGGCTAGGAATGCGTTTTAATAACTTGAACTACTTGCAGAACAAGACATCACGTCTCGAATATCACATTCGACGCACGTATAGAAAATGTAAAAATAAAATGTTTAAGAATCTTGAAATATATTTCGCTCTTCGAGCCTGACTGATGAGGCTCGAAGAGCGAAATATATTTCAAGATTCTTAAACAGTTATTTTATTGTTACATTTTCTATACGTGCGCCGAATGTGATACTCGAGATATGTCTTATTCTGCAAGTATAGTAGTTCAAGTTAAAGAGGCAAAGTTTACCCAAAACTGGAAAAAGGCCTGATTGACGAGCGGAAGTGGTTTGTCGTTTTAGCAGACGTGAGTAGGGGAGGCGCGTGACGAAGTCGTAAGAACGTCTTCGTGGAAGGAATGTTTACAACCGATCTCTAGACACACAGATAACAAAGGCGTAATGTGCAATTGCTGTTGGACGGGTAAAGAAAGCTAATGAAAGATCTTTTGTTTTCGTCCACCAAGGTGGCGGCGATCCGCAAAATTAATAGCAACACGCTTTACGAGAATGATCCAGCTTAAAATTATACATCGGGAAGCATGTTACAGGTTACTGGTAACAGGCTGAGTAATAAGGCCCCCTTAACCTCTGTGCTGTGGTAGTGGTCTGAAGCATTGTTTTCCTTCAGAGTTTTCCTTTCTCACGCACACTGGAAAACAAGTATCGCAACATTAGCTTTCCATTACGCCATTTGTGCGCGGTAGAAGTGATCCGCAGAAAAGTAAGGTTGATCGCATATGGCACTGAATCTTAGCTACCCTTGACCAGCGGTCCGCTAATTATAGGTACATGAGAATACGCCCAATTTTTTTTCTTTTATAACTCAATTTTAATTTGATTTAACCCAGAGTCACTCGAAAAAACTTATCAAAGATACCCATTGGGAACATTTTCTCGGATGCCACCGTATGATTTGTTGGGAAAAGCGAAAGGTATCTCCTGAAAAGAAGTGTTCTCATCTTGACACAGAGATAAATTTAAAGACAAGGATAAACGTTCATTTATTTGCGTACCCATCCTTACATTTTAATACAGCACTTCAAAAGTCTACGTTTCTTTACATCATTTACATTCTGTCTACACAACCGCACACATTGTACAAGGCGGTACGGGTCCGTATTGCACAGTAAAATACAAAAACACCTAGTCATTGCCTCATAACACGGATATTATAGAATGGATGGCTCAAAAAGTAAGCCCATAACAATTACTAAAAGTAAACTAAAATTTAAAACAGATAAATTTGATTAACATGATATCCTTACAATTATAACAACTTTATAAATGTTCATTAACATTTTAGAGTACATATGTAACAGTGGTACGATTTTCTTTTACCGAAGCAAAACTGCCATGCCAGGCACATCTTCGCAAAGTACGAGTCATCTTCACCGGACACCGCAACGGGTATCAAAGACGTTTGAACGACTACTGACGTTGGGCGAAAATGGTAGAAACATGAACGACACGACAAATCCTCGAATGGATTCGACAAATCTGCAAACGATCCCGACAAGTGCCGAAAGATACTCGTACTTACGATTACCAAATGAATGAAAATTGTTGAGGTTAATATGTCCAGATTTTTTTTAAATCTATACAGTTACTTAACAGTCTGTACCTGCCAGGGTCATTTACATAATATACAGTTATTTGTTACAAGTGGACCGGAGGTTTACACGTAATAAATTCCCAAAATGATCATTTTACAGTTTAACTTTCTTACAGTGCTCCGAATCAAATATATAGAAGCTCAGACTTCAAATGATTTAAATCCAAATATTTAACAACATACGTACAAAACATAGAAACTTGGGTAATTGTGATAAATGGTTAAAACTATTTATAATACTTAGTGAAGAAAGTTATCTTTCGAGGGGATAATGGTACGAACACATAATAAACATTTGTCGTTCAACATACCCAACCACTCCCCCCTGTTGACCAAATTGTCGCCACAGCACTCTTGCTTCAGTAAATTATATCTTTACAATTTGATATGAAACAAGAACCTTCTAGCTTAGATATCAACACTTCACAATTTAAGAAAAAATTCAAAAATACAAACCGTGTCGACTGCGAACTTGTGCTTTTAAGATGAAAGTCCTTCAAACCGGCAAAATATTTTCGATGGAGTCTTAACAGGATTGACTTGGGCACGACTTGCAACAGTTCGGATGTAAAAGTACAACTTATTAATAACGGCAACGGAATCCCCGACCAAACTGCACTCGAAAAATAAAACTAACAACATTTCCAGCGTCAAAAGATAAAATAACATGCGGGGAGGGCGTGTTAGAATCGTAGCAAAGTGACTGATGTTGCTTTAAAGAAATTTATTGAAATGTTTATCACACGCGCCGCCCAGGAGTTCGAACTAAAAGTGTTTACAGCTCGTGTGGTGGCACACTCAGTTTTTAGTTCAATTTCTATTGCCTTTTTCTTCACAAGGGCGCAACGAGTAATTTAGACACTTTAAAATAATCGAGCAAGGAGTTTATCTAACGCAAAGGATGTCTTCTTTCTCAGAAACCTACAACGGGCCCTTCGCATGAACATGTCACGTGACTTAATCATAAAAAAAACTGGTCGTGGTACAAAATAAATGCCAGAAATGGAAAGAGCGTGATGAAGTTAGCAAGAATGTCACTTTTGAGGCCACTGAGAGTTAAAAGCAATTTTAATGCTTAAACCATTAACTGACATTTACATGGAAAACAGCTTCCCATTCAGCATACAATTCATTTACATAAGTGGTCTAAAGTCACGCAGTTAAACGTCAGTAGCCTTAAAATTAACATTCTTATTTCATTTCGCTATTTCTATTTCTGGCATCTATTTTGCACCACGAGCATTTTTTACGAGTAACAAGGCCACGTGACATTGTCATGCAAAGCAGGCCAATTAGATAGCTTGTCTCGTTTTGGTTGCAGTTTTTTTTTGTCTAAACTTGGGGATCAACCAAACCATACTCACTTTCTGACTGGAAATGTCTTACTTAAGTTACTGGAAAACGTTTCAACGTGCAGAAAAGATGTCGGGAATAAACCGGTACTTACCGAGGAGTTAAGAAATGCCTTGTTAAAAGCTGTTACAAGTCCCCCAGCCAAGCAATTTACAGTAACCGATTATAGTCTCCAATTGATGCTATACATATAGTACAATTGTACAACATTAGCTATACACACAGTAAGGAAATTCTCCTTGAAGGCTCTTGCTTCATAATGCCATTCAACTGCATCATAACATTAACCTGAATAACAAATACAACTTCTAAAACCCTTACCAGCGAATAAGAAAGCTACATAAACGGCTTTGGCCTTTCTTTATAACTAGCATAATCGTAACTATTTGTCCCTTTGTTCACACTATATCCAGATTTATGTGCAAGCTAACTAAACGAAAATTAATTCTCCCCGAGAGGAATACGTACGACATTTACACAATACCTTTAAGGGATTCCCTCGTAATTAAGAAAACATCACAATTTGCCGTTCATTAATTACAATGATTGTTAAACAAAAGAAAGTTCTAGCTATAAATTAGATCACATAGAATACTAAACATCGTCTAATTATTAGAAGATGGGATTGAAATTAAATTCTTAGGATACCAGTGATGCTGATCCGAATGTTTCATCAGTGGACAGTAAATTTGAAAGTCACTGCGAACATGTATTTCTTGATAGAATTCCTAACACATTCTAGTAACTCTATTAACACTTCTAATTATTTGAAAAAGACTGCAATTTGCGCCATTTCCAGAAGCCTCGTGAATTTAGCTCCCTTTGCGAAAAAT
>NC_090896.1:1257500-1320000 GCF_036669925.1 Montipora capricornis | reverse complement strand
TATTTTACTCTGTCTATTGCCAGACGATTTTACTTGTCAATGGGGAACCCCTGAGAGTCAATGGGTTAATGAAAGATGTAGATTTCAGTTTGTC
Source organism: Montipora capricornis (assembly GCF_036669925.1). Lineage (NCBI taxonomy): Eukaryota > Metazoa > Cnidaria > Anthozoa > Scleractinia > Acroporidae > Montipora > Montipora capricornis. The sequence continues at coordinate 1,319,906 of NC_090896.1, read as the reverse complement.
TTTCCTAAAGGTTATGTAAACAACATTTTTAAAGGCACTGAAGTTACACAGAATTGGTTCAATGCACTGTTTCCACCTGCTTTGTCCTCAGCTTTTAGGGGGTCTAAGTCTGCTCACTCTCCATTCCAACACCGCAACAAATGCACACTCACAGCTCTCACATACTTCTGACCAACCACAAGGTTTACAAAAAACATTTGAATTGAAAAAAGTGATTGAAATTATGATTTCTTTTATTGGAGAAGTAATTTCAAGAACTTGTGCATCATGCTTCTCTAGATTTCCAAACCCACTAAAATAACCTGCCTGTGGCCTGGTGGTTTCAAGCATATTCTTGCATTTGGAAATCCAGTATTATTTAACGCACTTGCACTCGTTTTTGAAATATTACATAAAACTGACCTGTGCTTGAAAGGCTCCAATAACAAACTGGAGCGATGAAGGATCTACACACTCAATGCACTTTTGCACAACATGGTTACCATTCTGATCCTTGACACACTTCAGCACATGTCCATCCAGCTCCCGTACAAGATCATTCTAGAGTAAGAACACAAAGAAAGGACTTTAATATCAGCTCTCTGAAGAATTTGCTATTGTTTAGAGGTGATTATTACTGTAAATATGTACCATCCTGCAAATGGTAAGAAGGCTTACAGAGTGATCACATGAGATTGAATAAAGAAAACAACATTTTTTTACATTGGCGCCTTTTTAGTGGGAAGTCCGAAGGACAGAGAACTATTAGGTTTAGAATGGGGCATGATAGGTCAAGTAAGCAACATAATATTTCCTGATCAAAATTCCAGTGTTAGATGTCAATATTCTAAATGGTCAAACACAATATCATGCCTTAATTGACACAAAGAGGTTGAAAATTCTTCAAATTCTTTGTTAGACCACACGTAGTGGTGGGCAAGTATCTCTAAATATTTCATCTAGGGGTAGCTAGCTGAGTCTGCTGGTCTTTAGAGAACAAAATGGGAAATGTGGCTGACCTACTCCCCTTAAGATGATCTGTAGTCGATATTCAATATCATCGACGGCCAGAGAAGGGTAAGTTGTGGGTCTCGTTCTTAGCCGATCAGTCTGCCATTTTGATGTCACTTTGCGAAGTTCACATTGTACGGATGGACGTACGGGCTGTACAACAATTTTGTGAAAGGTCACAAAGAATTTACGCCATGTACGAAAGGGAAGTTTTGGTCTATTTTGTTGCTTCTATTTTATCTGGACGTAATCTACCTGCCTACTTTACAACAACAAGCACATTTATGGCAATTAAATTACTATGCGAGCCTTTGGTTTACTCAAATGTGCCTTTGTCGCTTTTATTTTAATTTTTTTTTTTAAGATTGGCAAACGATTTTGAAACAAATCCCGTTGATCAGCTTTCTGGATCAAGGCCACTTCCTCTTTCACAATATGTCCTTGTACGGGCAAGACTTCGCACTAACCGTCCGGTACCGCTCGTTTGGACAAATTGCCAAGCTTGCTAGAATACTTTTTTACCAAAAACTGTTAATGGTCTTCCACAAAAATCAAGAACAACAGGATTACAGAAGACAAAAATAATTTTGCTGTGTAACTTGCCACAGTTTTTGCAGAACACAAGTGATATCTACTGCATTAAATGTGGCCACAATAATTATTGATGTAACAAATGACATAACCACTTTGGGTTACCTATGCTTACAACCTCACAATAAAATATTTTTTCTATGCACACAGGAATATCCAAGCTTGGAGATCATCTTAATTTATGTCACAAAAAAAAAAACATTTCCTTTTGTTAATGTTAAATACAGAAATGTAGCTAACCTGTACGTCAGGGGAAATACACTCTAGAGCCTTCTGAATCACACGGCATCCATACATTTGCAGAGCAAGTGGAAGTACGTGACCACGAATACAGTTAGCCAGATGGTGTTTCTGATCGGGGCTACCAAACTCAAAGAACTTCTGAATAACATAGTTTCCAAACACATCTGTCATCAAACTGTAGGCAGCTGGAAGGATTTCATGAAACACCATCTGCTTCTCATTAGGTGATGCCCGTTCCAACTTTTGTTGAATGAACCTTGAGCCATGCTGATCTTGAGAAAATTCAACAATGTGATTAGCAAGGTCCCGCAGTTGGATGTTAGGATATCGATTGTTGCGAAAGTCCTCTAAAAGCCGGCTCCGTCCAGATTCTTTGCCCCTGGATCCTCGGAAACTGCTGCTACCCAATGCTGATGCACCAAATGGTATCCCAGTCAAGCTGCCAAGAGATCCCTGATACTTTGTTTCACGAGGTGCAGCAGCCAATTGCATGTAACGTGACAGACCATTAGAGATTGGGCTACCAACAGTGAATCCAGACTGTCCTCCATACCCAGACTGGTTGCCAAAGCCTGATTGGCCTTGCGAGAGAAGAGGAGGGGTTGGTAGCTCCTGAGGAGTGTTGTAGGTTGGCTGTGCTGAAATGGATAAACTTGCAAGGCTGTTTACACCACCAGTGGCTGTGTAGTACTGTGCAATACCCGCTCTTTTACCATAGTCTGCTGCATTCATTGACTCTCGTCTTGTTCCACCACCAGGGATAGTTCCAACAGCACCTACACCAGAAGAGCCCCCTACAACACTTCCAAGCATACCCAATGCATTATTGCTTAACTGTGGTGGCTGCTGCTGGGTTTGTTGTCCAAAGAGCCCCATGCTGGATGCCCCACTCATTGAGCTGGGAGTACCCATCCTTCCTGCTGCAACAGAGGTTGATGCTGCATTCTGCGCATTCACCACCACTGGGGAAACCATCCTAAGTGTCCCCATTTGACCAGCAGCCATTTGTGCAGTTGCCATACTATTTACATTCTGTGCATTTCCTAGAACCAAGTTTCCTGATTGGTCATAGTAAGCAGTTGCTCCTAAGCCCAATGGTGCAGCACCAGGAGGTGCAATTAGCTGGTAGTTGGTACCAGGGGATGCAGCTGCTGCCATTGCCTGCTGTGTGTGGGACGGTGGTGTGCCAATTATCTCCATAGGTCGTCCTGTCATTCCACTGGAGTTAGAACGCAGCAGCTGTGCATGTTGAGCTTGTTGCTGTTGTTGCTGCTGCTGCTGTTGTTGTTGTTGCTGAAGGTAGCCTCCAGCACTTGATGCTCCAGTTGCTGAATACATTCCCCATGGTTGTACACTGTAGGCAGCATATTGAGGGTGAACCACTTGCGGGGCACCACCACTGACGGCTGAAAGAGATGGGTTCCCAAATGGATCCTGCGTTGGTTGGGCTGTGATAAAATAGGGATTTGGATGACCAACACCAGTGGATTGAAGTCCAGACTGTAATCCCAACTGCTGTTGTTGCTGTTGTTGTTGTTGTTGTTGCTGCTGCTGCTGTTGTTGTTGTTGTTGTTGGGCCACCATGGCAAGTGCAATCTGATGATGAGGACTCAAATGAAGCGACTGTCCCTGCTGAGAATTCACTGCACTGTGGCTTTGCAAGGAAGCTCCTGAGACCATGACAAAGTCGGAGGGGCTTGTAGGAGTGCCTATCACTGGTTCTCGTTGTGACGTAAATGACAGCTGTTCAAGCTGAACACTTTCAAGGGGATCTATCAGGGCCACAGGTGGGGCAATATCTTCAATTGGATCAGCCTCTTTATATGACTTAACCTTGCTTGGACCAACTGGTGGTTGAGAAGAAAGTGAAGGCTGGGCAACTTGTGGAACATCTTGCTGCTGTGAGCCTGATGTCGGGGATGGCTGTCTACTTCCAGGAGTGCGGCTAAGAAAAAACAACAAAAATTAAAAAAATAAATGCAAATGCATCTTGGTACTATCAAGTCCTACAATCGACTCACAAATGACTCAGAAAATAAAACTTAGATTTATATAACGATAGAGGAACCATTGTCATAATATTTTTGAAATGAATTGTTATTCAGCAATAATATTAAAGAGGATTTTCAAAGTCCTTGTTAGAATTTGTAACATTAGGTATTTCTTATTTCACTTAATTATAAGATAGTGAATTAACTGTGATACATCACTGCTTTAATGTCTTCAGCAGCTTACAGCCTGTAAGTCATCTTAGAAATTGAATGAAAGATTGTATGAAACATTTTACCCCTGCATTAAAACATGGACCAGGCAAATACCCCGGGAAGCATTTCCAGCCAAGCCTATCCATAAATGGAGCCACTTGCTATTACAGTGTATCTCAAAGAAAAGAGGAAATTTATGTGCAAGCCAGCTGAGCTGTAAGTGACAACATGAAATCTTATTTAACCACGACCCCCAATTTGGGGGGAAAGTCAGATGAATCTTCATCAAATTACACAGACCTTGTACAATTTCATAGGCAACAATGCTTTTTTTCTAGATTGTTAATTTCAATTTGTAATTAAGGGAAAGGAAAGAAAAAGAAATGGATACCTCACTTCCCTAAACATGTAAAAACCCAAAAAAACATTGCTGATTTCAGAAGTATTATTGACAGAAACTTGCAAGCTAGTCCTTGACAACTAAGCTATTTCAACATCTTACAAGTGTTGGGTTGCACTTTTCCAACCCTAAGCCATAATCATGCACAAATAACAAGATCAATTTTCTGTATAGCAATCCTGCTTGATACAACCCTGACTCAGACTAAATTCATTAATATTTCATGGCTAAAATTAAAATTCAGCATTTAAAGGAAAGCATAATTTGCACCTTTTGTTTTTAAAGGTCAAGGTTTTGTTTTGAAATCAAATAACTTTACCACTGAGACAAAGGAAACAGGATAGACAGGAGGATAATTTTCAAGTTCTTTTTTTGAATGTCTCCACAAAGTATTAAAACCTCACGTCTATGATGGCATAAATACATTGTTCAACCCTGGAAAATAACACTGGCAACTAGGATGTTACCCTAACTGAGAGGACCAGACAATCCTTAAGAAAAGAAAGAGATTGAAAGGCTTGTGAAAATTGACGTGGTTTATAAAAGAAACCGACACTACCCACAAAAAGCATAGCAAATTTTCTATTCTAGTTAAATGCAACAAGATGTTTGACATCAATCATTTTTCTTTACCACTTTTTTTTCTATTTTACATACTTGTTCAATATCTAACCACAACAATAAACTTAAACTTCAGAAATAAGGTGTGTTATTATTGCTACTAGTATCCTTACATGTGGAACCAAACTTTTTTGAGTGGAGTTGCATCTAATTAAAAAGCCATCAAAAAATCAGTAGTCAATGACTTTTTTATAAGTGTGTTAAGATTTTTTAATCAATACAGTGGTACAAGAAAAGCCTGAAAAAAATCAAGTATCAAGTTTTGTTAGCTTTCTTAATCAGTGAAACATTGTTTTAGGTATGTTGACCCAATGATGTTTCTTTTAAGAGGCATTTGTAAGCATTTTTGAAGTTACCTCCTGGAGAAAAAAAAATTATTCAACTTTCTTTCTTTTGTCCATGTTTCTTGGATAAAAAAACAACCCTTAAACACATTTCTGTTCATTGTATGGTGTATCTTCCCAGTAATTGCCACATAATGGCTCTGAGAAACACAAGGAATATACAATGCACTGCACCAAACCAGTGAAACACTGGGGACAGTTTTGATCTCCAGCGACATGACAAGGAACACACATCAGATGTAACATGTCTCATGGACACTCAGCTCCTATAAGCCATTAGACAGAGCCAATGGGGGGCAACCCACTGGATGTCACGCTGGATATAAAGAACCACTCCAAAGTAAGTTACCACCTCCCATCGCTTTTCCTGTTGTGCACCCCCTATGCGACTTGCATAGCATGAGAGTAAGTGAACTGTAAATTATTTGCTTTTATCAACAACAAAATAATTTGTTACGCAAAACCAAATACATTCTGCATAAAGACTTTTTCTCTGCAGCTACATGAGTTTGTTCAGATGACTCTGACTTGTACATTTCTATTTTATCGTATGGGATTCTGCGAGGGTATTAACAAGGATTTTGCAGTAAGGAGTCAACATTTTAGCAACAATTAACAGAAAAATAATTCTACTCATGTGAATGCTTCTGGTTTACATACAAAAATTCGCTGGAAAAGAAATGCTTGCATCATACCAACAAGGGACAATTTCATTGAAACATCATCTATTTGGTGGAAAACTAAGAATTAACAACTGCATCACTAAATGGAGATTGGTTGCAGGGATTCTACTGGAGGCCAGCTAACAAGCCATTGATTTAGTAACCCTCCCATGGCCAGCAACCCCTACAATCCAGCCATGAGCCCCACACAAGTAGGGAGGGTTGGGGGAGTAATAGCCCAACTTTGCCAGCACAGAACAAAGTGGATGGCAAAATGGCAAGTGAATTGTCATGCAGTTAAGTGATGAGTAATGACCATGCACCTGTGACCACTCTAGACAATGAACAGACCCAGACAACAACCACTCTTTGGTGTTAACTTAATTGTTAAATTGCATTTTACTGCATCGAAAACAATGTCCACCATGCACCAAGGTTTGTACAATTTTTGTGTCCTAAAACTTTTCCAGGATTATTCAGGACCATACAAGACAAAATCCAATCCAAAGACCTAATAACAGCCTGCAGGGAGACTACTTGAATATGCATATGTATTCCAATATATGAAATGTAACAGGTTCCATTTGGGTTTGCAAAACTTGACAGGAATTTTATTTTGTTTCTGTATAGACTTAATTTTCCAGGATTTCTGGGTCTGAATTTTACAACACTACAATCCATGACTTTCAAGGATTTCCATGACCCGTACCAACCCTGTGCATAGCCAAAGTGTCGTCCTTTGCACAGGCTGCCTTTTCGTGTCAACAGAACATAATAGTATTGTTGTTTTCATCTATGCATGGACACATGACTGGAGAACATGTTCTTTGAAGTTTGACTTTGGCAGCCGTCAATCAAACCTTTTTCGAAATCATTTGAAGCATACTTTATCAGATCAGGGTCAATTTCTTCAAAAAAGTCTTTGATGTCCAGTCTTGCCACAATTCTAGGCAAACTTGCACAAACATCTCTCAAACTTTGAAGGATTGAAGACAAACCTTGACGTGTCTGCAGCCAATTAGAGAATGTTTTCCTGTCACATATCTATGCTTAGATGAAAATGACAGTAATTGACTTTGACTAGATACATGCACATTTCTTTATCACCTTTTAACATAAGTGTTTAACATCACCAAAATTATTAGTTGTAGAGCATTATTCTGATGGTATGACTTTCTTTGTTTGTGTTCAGCACTGTGTTCCATTTTCTCGCACATCCATAACAAATTCGCAGAGCTTGTTGTCAAAATCTCCAAAGGATTTTTTCTTAATGCTCAAATTCAGAACTGAACTCAAATTGAGTAAAAAGGAAATCAAATCAGACAAGCAATAATCAAACCCTTTCAGATAAATATTAGTTAAATATCACCATCTTCACTATCAGGATATTACCTGAAAGTTCCTGGAGCTTTAGCGTCATCATCTGCACTCTGTTTTGGCACAGGTTTGGGTGACTCGTGGCCTTGTTCATCATGCAAAACATTCTTCACTTCTTCACCAGTCTCTTCTTCAAATGGTGATCCTCCTTTGCTTTCTTTATTCTCCCCATTAGACTTTGCTCCCTAATGGAATAAAACAAGAGATTAAGGTACTCTTTTTCCCAACAGATATTCCCTTTAACAATACAATTTTCACTAGAGGAATTACAAGGTTAGGAAAACAGCTTTTGTTCTCAATCACAAAACCACAATGAAAAATCTTTTTGCAAATGAGACAACTCCAGTTTTAAAGGGAAAATAAATGTGTACAGCACAGGACATGTCAAAGATTAGGAGGACTACGAAAGAAGTTGCACAACTGTTCACTTCAAAATTTAGCACAGGCAAGTAATGTTAACAAAACAAACACAGAGACACTTACAAACCCAGCTTTAATGATCTGTGCATCAAGTTCTTGCCCACCAGGTGAAGACGCCAAGACATACTCCACCATACTTAGTCCAACACCATCTGCTGATCGTGGAGAAAGAACGTTCTGTGATTCAGATGGTGTGTTAAAACTGCCTCCCTTTGCAGGACGCTGAACCATAATCGGCTGTGACACAGCATGCTCAGACTGAGCCATATGTGGCACTGATGGTCCCCATGCTGTTTCTCTCCACTGCTCACCAAAAAAGATCCCAGATGTCATACCTCCTTGATTTTCCTCTCCAGAATCTTGAACATCCCAAAGTTTCTTTGCAGTTGTCGCAATCTGTAGATACATGTACCAAACTGTTTTGTTAATTCCTCATACACTCCTAAATTTACCATCACAAATAAACAATGAAACAGTATTGATAACAATTTAAGCAAAGATACTTAAAACAGGGGAAGGTCATACTAACAGTCTTATCTCCACTCAAATGTCCTAGAGACAAATGGTTGGCATGGCAAATGTTCCTTTAAGTCCCTAAGACACTTATTTTTTCCCTATTTTTTTAACTTTTCAGTTAACCCATTCACCCCTAAGCAGGCCTAAACCGGCCATACCGGTACTTAGTATTTTACTATAACGCCAGAAAATTTTACTCATCAATAGGTTCAATATGTATGTCTGGAGTGGTGTACTTCTAGCGCATCCACACCTTTTAGCAGGCTTTTGATTTATACACAAAAATTTTGGCCAAACCAGTTGGGCCCTGGTAACTAGGTCTTGTTGAAAATCTTGAACTTTTCGTCAAGTCTTTATAGAAATGCTGGAGAATAGTTACCCTTTGGATGCTGAGAATGTTTTTGACGATTCAGAATGGAATTACAGTCTTGACTTCTTTGACGTCACTCATTACCAGGACCCAACAGCTCAGCCAAAAATCAAAGCCATGCTTAAACGTTTGGATACACAACGAAGGAAAGATTTTTGAAGTACTACACTCCAGACACTATAGATATTCGAACGAAAAGTTAAACAGGAAAAAAGTAAGCATCATAGGGACTTAAAACAGTAAACTGTCATAGTTTTACAAAATCATCCAGTTATTTTGTTTTTAGTCATCAAGTCAGCTTTCAACAATAATTTCCTTTTCTACCCTGAATGACAATAAAAACTGTGCTAGCTTCACTTGACAAAAAAGCCTGCCCAAAACTGCCCTGCAGCCTTGTCCCTGGCTCTATCACGTTACATTGATTTGAGTTTTTAGTTTGGTGATGTAGTCTGGGAGGAAAAAAGGTTACTTTTTTGCATGCTGCATTTCCACTTCTTTGAACCAAGTATATAAACCAATAGGTTCTCTTTCGGTAAGAAATTCAACATTCCTAAATGTTTACAGTTTATAAACTAGTAGTAATCTTGGATTATTGAAGTGCAATCAACAGTCGCTTTTGAAGCCAAGTAGAAGGATAGGGAAAGAAACAATCTTACAGGAACAAACAATCATGTTGTCCACAATCATCATTTGCACATACAATAATAATAATAATCATAATAATCATCATCATCATCATCAATAGATTTATATGGTGCAATATCCAATGCCTGCTATAGTGCTTTACAATTTTACAATTCAAAACCTAATTAACCACATAAAATTAAGTAAAAGGTGACTAGTTCAACTAGAAAGTGTATGTCTACCAAAAAAGATAGTCTTTCTACTTCTTTTTAAAATACTGACCAAGCAACTATGCCTAATTTCAATAGGAAGGGCATTCCAAAGCCTTGGGGCAACAACAGAAAGCCCTTTTGCCAATGGTTTTAAGATTAGACCAAGGAAGCAAGAGCAAGATGACTGACTAGGGCTGCAACAATACACCCATGCATCACAAAAGTTTTTGCCACGATACAAATATCGACATTTAAGCAGCATATCGCAATATTAAATCTTTAATTGTTCATCAACATTCAGAAATCACTGTCTTTAATGACTCCTTAAGCAAAAATAACCCTTCTAATTAACACTACCATTTGCCCCAAGTATTTTTCAAGATGCATTAATTGTCAGCTGACAAAGTCTTGCGCACCCAAGGACAAAACACACTGTTTGTTGGAAAATGTCTTCCCATTGTACACATTTATGTAATGATGTATAGAGATATGTAACATATCATGATACCTGTATCGAGATGTGTAATGTACTATTAGAAAAGGTATCATTGCAGCCCTATGCATATGACTGACTGATTATTATGTCTGAATTGCTTACACAGTGAGTGAAAAATTTCATCTTATTTGTTCTCCACAATATAGCCAACCAGCTGCAAAGCCACAGCTTTCTCAACAAGCTTAGACAAACGGTAGATTGAAATTGGTTTAAAATGAGAAAAAACATCTTGCTGTCAAGATTTGACTTTTTTTAGATATGGTATGATGTAATTTAAGATGGTGCTGCAAAAGCAGATAGTGAAAAACTAATTTTCTTAAGCTCACCCTATGCTCAGGATAGGCCAGATCAGAAATTGCATTCTCCTAATGCTGAATGCTATAAAAAATTAACTTTTCATTCTGAGTGGTGTAGGTTATGTGATATTTATTTCATTCAATGTGAAATGTAAGATAAAATGTGAACTTGAAAATTACTGTTCATTGTATGGTGTATCTTCCCAGTAATTGCCACATAATGGCTCTGGGAAACACAAGGAATATACAATGCACTGCACCAAACCAGTGAAACACTGGGGACAGTTTTGATCTCCAGCGACATGACAAGGAACACACATCAGATGTAACATGTCTCATGGACACTCAGCTCCTATAAGCCATTAGACAGAGCCAAAGGGGGGCAACCCACTGGATGTCACGCTGGATATAATACAGTACAATCCACAGACATACCTCAAAATGGAAACAGCAGAGTCAAGACACAAAGATGATAATTACAATTGCACCAATCTAAAAGCTGGCATTTCAAGTGCTTTGCCACTATCTTAAAAGTGGACTGTTAAAATATTTAACTGACAGCTCTAAGCAGTATTTATGAAAACCACAATTCATTTAAATTGCAGTGGAATGTGCTTCCAACTTCTTTCTTCTGCCTACACAATGACAACTGAGACTTTTCTCAACCAAATTGTCAAGAAATGCTGAGAAAAGAAAAGCATTTCGAAGGTTGTGCTCTGAGGAAAACTTCAGGGAGCCCCCAAGCATTTGAGCTGGGGTGCCCAGCCCTCCAAGTTGGTTGCCCAAATTAATTAATTCGTTATTTAATTAACTATCCGAGATCAACAATGCGGCAAGATCTTTATCCATCTCTCTCTCAACAAAACATTGATGCCACTGCTCTGGTGATCATCAAACTCGCTAGTGCAAGAAAAAGCCGTAACCTGTTAAACTTGAGAAAGACTAGAAGTGGCAATGCTTCCTATATTTTTCAGGTTAAAAGTGAAAATGTAAAGATTGTGGGAGGTTTACGTAAAGACGTTTGGGTCTAATACAGGTCAACCTTTTTACCGGTTAAACAGACTTAACTAGTTTTGTACCCCATATGAACCACACAAGGTCAGAGAAAAACTCTGAGCATTTTACTGGTTAGTTGGGTTGAAAATAAATTTTCAAAACGTTAATCAATGCTGCTTGATTCCGATGGAGCTTTTGTGAAAACTGCCGTGAAATAATAAAACCACCGCGGCCCAAAAGCTATCAATTTCTTTTAGAGCAAGTCATCTTGATCTGGACGAAAATCATCTCTACAGGACTGAACTAAAGTATTTTTTTCTTGTATTATCAGTAAAATGTTTAGTGGAATGAACTTTTTGTGGATTCGGTCGAAGCGTCAGTCACAGTCAATTGCTCTGTTTCTAAAACAACAACAAATAACATGATATCTTTCCTTTTTTAATTTCATTATTTCATATACAGGGGCAAATCAACCATAACCTAAATATATTTATCCAAGCATGAAAAATCGTAAAAATGTGACCCTTTTTGGGAAAACCAGGCTTAATGAAAATTGCGTTGAGCTGATTTTCAGCGCAAAGCATTTGGAAACGTTGAAATGCATTCAAAAACATTCTCAATGCATTCTGAAACGTTTGCAATGTTCCCCAACAGAAATAGAAAACGTTCCATACCAATGAAAAATCATTTCAAAACATTCAGAAAACGTTTACAAACGTTGATAAGCATCATTTTTTCGCTGCATTGGGATGAATCCAGTGTCAATGATGACTGATTGTCACGAGTAGAATTCGGCCGTGTCCTTCTACAACTTAGTAGAAATACATGTAGTAGAGCACTTTTTAAAAAATTAAAAATACCGAGAAAAATGAAGGGTTTGTGTTCGAAGTTCACCTCTGCATACCATTACATGTAGAAAGACAAGGGTGGAAAGTTCGATTTCGGATCCCTCCAGCACCAAGCCGGTTGATCAATAGAAAGCTAAATTCGGGAGCTAATCAATACCCATTATGACGTTCATTGCTACAAAGGCCTTTAATTCCGCGCGGCTTACTCCATGAAAAAAGGCAATGCGCTCGGGGAATTTAAGAGTTTTTGACAGGCATACCTACTCGTTTCGTTTACCATTAATTCCCATAGATCATCTCTTATGAAAACTAAGAAAAATATTTAATTCATTACGATTATCTAAAACGAAATAAAGAGCAGTAGCTGCCACGAAATCTGGAACTTGAATATTATTGAGCTGATCGATCATTCCAGCGAGCTTGTTGTTTATCATCGGTCGCTAGGTTTTCACCGTCTTCTTCATCACTTTTAAAGCCATCTAAATCAAAATTTTTGTCTCTGGTATCCCTCCTCTTACAGGAAAACCATAAAAGATCCCTTAGATCCCTAGATCCTCCGAATCCGGAAAAAAAGCATGAATATCCCCATCGTTTGATGCGTTATCTGGCGCATCGGCTGTTGTTTTCGCGTAATTTGATCGCGCGATCAAAAGGGCAAAAAGCCAGCCCTTGTGGGGTCTCTTATCAGCTGTCAAAATATGCTCACCATACGACAAATGATTGGTCAATTATCCTACTAAATCTCCATAACAACAAAAAATTTAGATTTCCTAAGGGAGACTGGGTAGAGGCCTAAGATCAACTCCGATCAAGCCGACATGTTTTACAGCCGGTTTTGGCTGGTTTAGGTAATTCAGGGGTCATCGTGCGTGACTGGTTTCGGCCTGTTTAGGTGTCAATGGGTTAAGAAGTTGCCTTTTGCCATCAAAAATGGGGGATCGACTTATACACGGGTAAATACGGTATGTAACATGTGATAGCCTTTGAAACAATTGTTTCCAACGAAGAAAAAACATTTTCTGAGAGGTTTCGTAAACTGTAACCACCAGCATATTAAAATTTTTAGCCGCCTTATCTGCTAGAAATACAATAAGCCAGAGTGCCCAGCCAGGCGGCCGGGTAATTTTTCTCACTTGCCTAAAGCCAAATGTTAGTCGCCTCAGACGAACCGGCACCATTAGAGCACAGCCTTGATTTCCAAAATGATTTTAACTGCCATGTAAAGGGCTTTAACCATATTTATTTGAATAAAGTTATCATTTAAACAAGAAAATGTGGCATACTTGGGAGGATTTAAATGGTGGAAACTTCAAGGCAGTGAGGCAAATTTCCATCTCTAATAATCTTACTCACTCCTATCACTGTAAATGCAAGAAAGGATTGGGCAATCATTTAAATGTAACATTCCCCACCACATTCATCAAGCATAGGTGCTTAGAAACAAAACTGCCAAAATGTAAACTATACTGAAAAATCATTGGGTTTGAGTGAAAGCTTCCAATCACAACATTTTTTAATATTGTTTTTGCTCACAAAACTGTGTTGATTTGAAAGCAGGTTGGCCGAATCACTGCCGCAGAATTTCATGAAATATGCCACTGAAGGTTCACAAAATCAGCTGTTTACCATGATCAATGAAACATTGACCAACTGAAAGCTCAAAACTCTTGTGCTTCACACTAATTAAGCTACATTCACACACTCAGTTTTTTTAGCTAGTGGGTAAATAATGCCACTTTCTCCTTGTTCAAGATCGCTGAAAGCTTGTCAGTTGGAACCATACCAAATAATGGCAGGCGTTAAATGAAAAGAGTGGAGTTAAAACAATAAACAGTCTTCCTCTCTGACATTACTACAAACGTTTCACATGTTGAGCATTCAACGCACATACTGTACTTTGCAAATGTGAATTCACTGTTGACTACATTTTCAGTTAAATGGTAACACCTGGGTAAGTTGTATTAGTGCAATATTTGATAACTAAAATACCAACCCATTTACCTCTTCAATTGGTGTATCTGGTTTCTTTTCGTTGTTGTTTAAAGACAAACTTTGAAACTTGTCTTCCAGCTCTCCATCTTTGCTACTTGTCTGAAAAAAATAATGACAAAACATTGATGAAGACATCAAATTCACCAAAAAATTCTAATGCGTTTTGAATTACTCTGAAAAAAGCACAGACCACAATACCATAGAATACAATCCAAACTCTGAGAACCCTGTGGGTCTTCAGTTCAATAAAAAAAAAACCTCAAATTACTGTTCATTGTATGGTGTATCTTCCCAGTAATTGCCACATAATGGCTCTGAGAAACACAAGGAATATACAATGCACTGCACCAAACCAGTGAAACACTGGGGACAGTTTTGATCTCCAGCGACATGACAAGGAACACACATCAGATGTAACATGTCTCATGGACACTCAGCTCCTATAAGCCATTAGACAGAGCCAAAGGAGGGCAACCCACTGGATGTCACGCTGGATACATCTCTCACCATGGAGGCCTTAAAAATGGCAACAGCTGAATTAAAAGTGTACAATTTGCAAAATAGTGTCTTAGAAGCTGGTTTTTAAGTACTAATCCATTACTCAAAGTAAAGTGATGATACACTTGACTAGTATTCAACTGCTTACCACAATAGATCCTAATTACCACAGTTTTCTTTGAATAAAGTGACAGTAAAATCACTCGGCAGAAATTACAGTTAACTTTATCCAGTCGAAGTAAATTTTAATTTTAATAATTTTTTCCCCGACAAAGAGTCAACTAAGCTGGTCTTCACTATGATTCTCAGTTGAGTGCGACACTAGGGAAGTTTGGTGACAAAGTTTCAGTGTTAAAGTTACCATCTTGTCAAGGGTAACTTCCTTTATTTCCAAGAGTAACTTTTTGGGCCTTTATGTCACGAGCAATGAGCCCGCCACAATCTACAAATGATAATGATTAAATTCAATCTGGCAACCCTTACCAGTTAAATGATGTCAAACCCCAAAAAGTGACCCTTGGAAACGAAGCAAGTTGCCCTTAACAACATGTTAACTTTATAGCTGAAACTTTGTCACCAAACTTGCCTTGTGTCATACTCAACTGACAATTGCAGTAAATATTTTTTCAAGAGGACCCAAGTTGACAAAAGCTTAGAATTGTCATCTTGTTTCCACAAAGCTCTTTTCAGAATTCATCACTTGTCTTTTTTATCAGCTTGCACTAAAACTTCTGATTTTCTTAATGCTTTATGATAAACCAGATCCAAAAATATTGTCTAATTATTCCTATAAAATTATCACTTAAATAATTCAAACTCAAGTTTATGAGTGCTTCAATTGAGTAATCTTTCCTTCTATAGTTGGTTCTAATATGAATGAAGAATCTGAAAAGTCAGTTGAATTCAGATGGAAAGAAGTTTAATTTATCTTGAACACAAGCAAGTATTTAGAAACTGTTTTACAGCAACAGCCCTGCTATTTAATTGCCTGCCAGCTTCTATTTAACAAGAACCTCAACTGTGCATGCATACCACAAATACTTGATACTCTGAAAACCACTTCCCTTTTCCTTAAAGCCAAAAACTAATGATTGGAAAATTAAGAATGGTTTACAATTACTACACCAAAAGGGATTAATGTAAGCAGCAGAAATAATGCAAATCATTAGAATTTCTTGAAATTTCAGCAGGCATTATTCTCAACACAAAGCAAATTTGCATGCATGGAACTACTCTGCAATTTATTTTTTCACTACTTCTGCACTCTGACAGTCTTGATAAACAGAGAAAGTTTTAAGTTTCAAAAATACGAATTGATGATAGGATATCAATCTTTCATTTTTAGTTTTCAAGACAACAGCTACGTTTGAAATAAATGTTGTTGTAAGCTAATACATGCATATCACTTCAATCTGGCAACAAAACATCGCCTTCAAAGCCATACCAAGGTAATGCTGGAAAACTAAAGGGGTTCCTTCTTTTACAACATGGAATCGGCGATTCGAGAAGAACCAACAAGATCGAATGCACTCACATCCATGATGAGAAACAGAAGACGGCGATTTCGTCATCGCACATATGCATGCCTTATTCAGCTTGGAAAATGCATTGAATTTAATGGCGGAATTATTCTATATCGTTCCTTGATGCTTAAAACACACATTGCAAGACGCAATTATACGACTGTTCAAACAAAACCAGCGTGGCGAAAATTGTTTCCAATGAAATAGACGCTTACAAGAACGAGCCTAATTGGCAACAACAGAAATCGAAAGAGAAAGTAACGACGGATTGAATGCAATCCCACTTAAAATCCAGAGTAAATTAAATATAGAGTTCTTTACTGCAAAGATGGACGCTTTCATATCGCCAAAAATAACTGGCTCTTTCCATCTTTGCAAACAATACCCCCTGCTCAAACATTCTAGTATTTCTAGCCTCTCTCCTTCAATAACAAGCGCATGTCAACGCGTTTAATATTTCTCACTTGTTCAGACATTCCGTCACCCATAGAGGACCATCTCTGGCCGGAGAAATTGCCTTTGTCGTTTTCTGCAACTGTTTTGGAAAAGCTAGTAGCAACGCCTTGGCGCTGGAAGAGATAGCTTGCGACCTCTCCGTTCGACTTTCCACCAACAATTTCGAAGCCTTGGTTTGGAGTCGTCGTTCCATTAACACTGCGGCCTCCGAGTTTTGGAATCATACCATTGCTGTGGTACGCTCCATCTTGCCATCCAACTTCGTTCATGCCAAGAACGCATGGAAAACTCATTGGACGGATCTAAAACAAAAGAAAATCGTCCAACAGTCAACAACCAAGGCAAATTGTAACTCATACCGAAGTGGGGGTGTGACTTGTGCAGCGCTTGCAAAAATTCCGAGGACGTCGAGCGTTCAAGTGCAAAAATAATCCTCAGCACAGGGAGCGCAATTATCTGAGGCATCAAAATGTACACATTGATGGATTCGACACAAAAGATGGATTCAGAACTCACCGGATGGAGAGGTTCTATGAGAGAAAAGCCATTCTTAGCATGGCCGTTGCTGCCTTGTCAGACAGGGATAGTCCCATGGTACCTCACGCGCTGAGGTGTAAAACACGTGGTTTGCTTCTGAGGTCTTTCGAACACGTGCGCCAAAATCATCGTAAGTTTTGGGAAAGGTCAAATTACAGAGGAGTGAAATTAGGTCACTCTTGACCTTCGAAAATGTAACATTTCAAACAACAAACCCAAAATTCAACAAACCGAGCGTTATCCTGGACAAAGCAGCCAAGCTTTTGTTTTTTTTCAATGCGATCGGGTAGCATGTGAAATTAATATTTAAAATGCAATGTTCCCGGCCATTTAAAGTTTTATTATAGTTGAGTTCAAACTTGCAATGAACAAGTAAGCTTAGCTCTGCCTCAATGGTCAACTAGATCTGTTACTTTGGACCTTACTCGAAATAATTTTTTACCGGAAGAAATAACTTTCATTTCCATTTCTTTGGGTAACGCAAATGATAAGAGGAATGTAGCTGAGTTAAACTGTGTTCATTATCGATATTCTGCAAGAGGCAGTACACACTAAAACAAGGCAAGAATTGCTTAAACGGGATTTAAAGCAAATTAAAATCTAGCTGACTAGTTATTTTCCATTTTTGTTCTTGATTTGAAATCGTCTTGACGGTGACAAAGATTTGAGATTCGCGGATGTATACTCGTTCTGGTTGAATCGGTTGGCTACAAAAGCTTGCGAATGCCAAGTCACTGTATCAAAACAATGATTTATCTGGAGATTTTCATGACCGATTCGCTGACACAGTAACCGAATACTTACATGATCACACTTGATCAAGCCACAAGACTTCGTCTTCCAGGGCCAGTTGTTGATTTCAGAGGAAAATGGACGATTTCTTTGTAGTTTGCTTGTCATTTCATTTTTGGTGTTAAAACACGACTTCAGAGAGTTTTTAAAATAGCGATTTGAGAGGAGTGAATGAAGTTTGGCCTCGTTTTCACGTCATTCGAAATCTGCCTCACTTTCGCGTTTTACCCATCACTCACTCCCCAACGCGTTCGCTCTTCTGCAACCGAAGAAATATGAACGTTTTCTCTCACCAAAGCCTCTTTCTGATTATTTTGGCAAACGTCACCTTAAAAAATGCTAATTCAACAAACGTGGATGTTCAACAAATTTCAGGTATCCTCTGAGTTTCGTTGTTCATCGTCCTTAGTAAATTTAGCGGAAGAAATTGGGCATGCATATCTGGTACTGTCCAGTGTGATCTCATCGAAAGAAGTGTAATATTTTGTTTTGGATAAGCATCGGCGCTTAATTGCTTATCCAGACGAGGGACAGACATGTTATGCGTGTCCAATCGTGTTTATCAGTGCGTCAAACGGTATTACGTCCTTTCTTGAGAATTTAACGTAAATTAATCTTTCAAGAATTCTTGCAACTTCCTGAAAATCCCTTGCAAATTGAAATTTATTCATTGATTACTTTCCGTTAGATTTTAAATCCTGCCTTTCATATGCCATCTTTCGAAAGTTGTTTCACGTTTTCTCAGTATAGTTTCCCTTTTAACACCTTTTGAGATGATGTTGACTTATATCTTAGTAAATAATTTGTGGCCATTTAATTTCTTGTGTAGCATTTTACATCTTCATCTTCGTCCTTAAACGTGATCTTTCATAAAATTCCTATTTCACAGGATTGTCTTGGTGTCTTTCTGGGTAATATAGATTAAAGTATTTGCAAAGAAAAATAGTAAAATTGGTTTGCGTATGCCAATCTCAGAAATATAGTTAGGTGGGACTTACTCTGTCTTTTTGTGACGGCCTGTTGACAGCAACTGTGACAGTGAGAAAAACCATTCCTCTTCTCTTCAAAAGGTTCTGTGGCAAACATCTCAGAGGCACATTGTAAAGAGTGTTGAATTCCAAACATAAGCTGTTTTTTTACCACAAAGAATCTTCATATGTTTTTACTGAAATATTGACATCAACTTAAAATTGAAGTGCCTTTAAGTTAATTAGTCATTAACCAACTTCAATCTCTGATTGCGTTGTTTTATTGGCTTGTTCTCTGTTGTTTTTTCACTTCACTTAATTTGAATACCCTCCACCTGCTTCCTTTATGTTGCTTATTAACCAATGGTGAAGTCTGTAACCTTTGGTTTTGGCCTTCTGAGTTAAACAAATATGTGATATTTGACCCTTGATTTTTCACTTCATAGTCTTTCTGGTGAATGTCCCAGAAAACAAAAATGTTTAACTAAACAAGTCATTTTTGCCTTTCTGTTCACAAGTTCTGGTTTGAATTGCCTCTTCACCTATACTTAATTACCCAGCCCTTTAATTAATTAAACCCTTTCAGGCCCGAGGGGTTCCCCATTGACGAGTAAAATCGTCTGGCGTTAGACAGAGTAAAATCTATAAGTGCCATTTGGCACTATCGGGCCTGAAAGGGTTAAACAGGGACATAGTTTTTGGATGCGGTTAGCTTAACCCTTTCAGGCCCGAGGGGTTCCCCATTGACGAGTAAAATCGTCTGGCGTTAGACAGAGTAAAATCTATAAGTGCCATTTGGCACTATCGGGCCTGAAAGGGTTAAACAGGGACATAGTTTTTGGATGCGGTTAGCTTAACCCTTTCAGGCCCGAGGGGTTCCCCATTGACGAGTAAAATCGTCTGGCGTTAGACAGAGTAAAATCTATAAGTGCCATTTGGCACTATCGGGCCTGAAAGGGTTAAAGAGGAGTTGGATATCAATCTTTCTTTGATTGGAAACCCTGCTGCATTTCTAATGTGAATGCAACTCGGGTTGTTGTTGCATTGTTGTTATTATTATTATTATTATTATTATTATTATTATTATTATTATTATTATTATTAACCATCAAATTCAAGTGAGAGTGCACTCTTCACTGCTTTAACCCTGGATCTCCTATAGCAATGCAAATTTGCCAGCCCTAAAGATCTGTTTAACCCTCCAATGGTAAGTGAAATTGCCTGTCAATAGACAGAGAAAAATCTGTAAGTGTTAATCAGTAGGATAAGGGTTAATTAATGACATCATTTGTTGCTCCGATTGAACTCAATTGCCTTGCTTGATTCTGGATCCTGTGGGTGAGTTTAGTCCTGAGAAGGGCTATTACAGTATTGTCTTTGAAGGACATTTAACAATGTGAGTGGAAGTCACCTTGGGTTGTTTAAACATCAGTCAACAACAAAAGCTCTTTTCAGGAATACATTTTATAATACCTGAAGAATCAAATTCCATCAAGGTATTTCAAACACAAGTTCAAACAATTTTTGATTGAACTCTATGAAATACATATTTTTTCCCTTCCTTGAAATCATAGATTCCCTGCTTTGCAGAAGGTGTGGCCATGATATAGCAGAAGGCTCAAAGCTTGAAAACAGGGCTAGTAAACTTGCTCTACGACAGAGAAATGACACAGTACTTGGTGTTCAACAGTGCTTGATTCAGCTCTTCAAAAACCCTCATGGTATTTCACTATCAGCTGATTACTGCGTTTTCTTTATCACTTTTGTATGTACATTCACTTCAATAATAATAACTTAGCATTATCATGGCACTTTGAATTATTGTGGATGTGTTGAATGTTGTCTCTGCTGCCTGGAACTAGGTTTCCTTGTTATTTATTACCGGTGGAAGAGGGCTAGGTGGCAGATGCTATGCCCACCAAAGGCAGTTTTTTTCTAATGTAAGACTTGAGAATTGGTTGTTTGCATTACTCAAGCTGCAACCCTAAAAAATTGGGGATTGGTATTTTAGGGGGTACTAAAAGATTAGCAGACTTACTTTTCTTACCTGGTAGCAAAAAAAAAAAGTTAAAATTATTAAATTTAACTGGGATGAAAAAATTACCTGCAACAGCTACGACACCAGGCATGCAAATTCATTTTGGCTTCTATTATGTATAATAGCAGCAATTTTCTGTTTTTTGAATCAAGGCTAAACGTTTTTTTACTGTCTTACTTTTGAGGTTATCAACTCCTTATGATTATCTGTTGCATTATTTAGGGAGAAAAGTAAAAGCTACACCATAAGCAATTACTGGTTCTGTCATAAATAGGCAATGCTCGTGTAAACATTCTTGATATCTGTTATGTTAATTGCATGGGTCTGAGGGCAATTAAGGACTAATTTCACACATATTTTCAACGTTTTTACAAGGTTGCCCTTTGAAAATATATTTGAAAGAAATCCTTAATTTGCACAAGGGCACAAGGTGATTAGATGTTTATCACATAAAGTGGCAAACAACATGCTCCTATTTGGTTAAAGTTCAACTCAATAATTGTTGCTGTCAACAGAAATAGTGCTTAAAATGTATTTTACATGTGGATTTAAAAAAAGTTAATAGTTTAATCTGGAAGAAGATTCTTTTGTAACTTCGCTTTCTCTGGATAAGCAACTGTTAACCAGTCAGGATCAAGTATTCATGCCCTCGTGATTAAGGAAAAATGCCCTCCGTCTCAGCCAATCAGCATTCAGTAATTTTGCCCCGTATGTGATAACTAAGATTAGTATATTCTAAAACAGTGGATAGCGTTCAAAGTGCGCTTGATTGGCTGCTCAAACTCCGGACATCCTTTGTTATTCACCTCCGAGCAACTTGCCTTGGATTTGTGCCCGAAAATAATGAGTTAAAATAATCTTTTTGTGCTATTTTATCTCACTGTTTTAGTATGTACTAAAATAACTATTCACCTCAGTGTCGGTGCTTAGTGGTGGATATTTATCCAACTTGTGTTTTTTATCAGGGTACCCAAGTTTATTGGCTTTCCTTTTAAGTCATTAGACTAACTACTTTTGTGGTTGTAATGGCAAAATTCTTAAATATTAAATAAACAAACAAACAAATGAATAAATAAATGAGGTTTTCTCTGTCTCTCAGGTCAACATTTTGAACTAATAACAGTGACTTCAGCCAATATCATGTCGCATGGTGAGGTAGGCCACATCTGAAACAGGGCCTTGATGTGATTTTTAGGTTTGTGGTCTCAATTTTGATGTTTTAAGAGCTTAACATCTCAATAATCTTTGCAATTAAATTGCATTGGTTTTTGTTCTGTAGGCGGTTGAGGAACACTCATGGTTTCCAGGATATGCTTGGCGCATAGCTGTTTGTCCACAATGTGGAGCACACATGGGATGGTAAGCAGTTCGATGCAATTTGCTGGAGCATGCAACAAGGACTGCCTGCTGGGGTGCCAGTTGTAGTCAGTGGTTTTATCATGTTGATCCCTCGTGCTTGTGTATTGAAGGGAGTATTTTTGGCCTTGTACATTTGCCAGCCATTGGAGCTAACAGCAAACCTTCAGAAGTCTCATCTCTTGATTTCTCACAGTGTTGTCTCCTGAAACTTCTTTAGGGTTGCATGCAATGTTTCAAATACGGTATCTTTTAGGGGTCAAAAATGCCCGGGCCACACCCAACTTGGTCTCCTTTAGGGTTTTAATTCAAAATTTCTGATGAACATCCTTGCCCCTTTGTGTGCAAAGTTCCCCCACCCCACCCACGGGGCAGATAGTATGTTCGTTTTGGTGTTGGAATAGAGACTGAAACAAAAGAGATTAAAAATAATAATAATAATAATAATAATAATAATAATAATAATAATAATAATAACAATAATAACAACAACTTCATTTAAGTGTCAATGGGTTTAGCACAAGAGCACTAAATCAAATTTTAGTTTTTGTGGAGAGGGGAAAACCAGATTACCCGGAGAAAAACCTCTCAGAGCAAGGAGGAGAACCAACAACATCAACCCACATATGACACAGAGTCTGGGAATCAAAACCCGGGCCTCGTTGCTCAGAGCTGGGTGCTCTCACCACTGCGCCGCCCCTGCTCCCCTCATTTCCACTGGCTATTTTGTCAATGACTGGACAAAATCGATATCCCGAGGCACCCAACGTCAATTTTCAGAAAATATCTGTTCGGACGATTTGAGATCTAGAATTTTCGGAACATTTGTTGTAAATTTCTTGCTTGCCTGCCTCTCCTACGATTTTCGAACATCTGAAAAATGGTATAATTGCCCATTGTTAACAGATTTTTACCCTAAAAAGGTCACCTAGAATTTTCGGGAGCCTTTTTTTCTGGCTGAAATTTTCGAAAATTTAAAGATACGTTTTGATCCCTATAATTGTCGGATCACTGAAAATCCGAACATATGAAAAATTCTTAGGCGTTAAAAATATGCCTATATCTAACGTTTAAATACTAAAGTACATTTAACAATGCTATGTTTGAGCAGAGTAAGTAGCTACTCTACTAACTCTGGTGTGAGTGGTTTTGAACTATATTCTCGTTGGGTGCCCCTGAATATCATTTTGTAACATTTTAAACCGCGAAAACTTAAGACAGCTTTCAAACCACTAAAAACACTGGGTCATGCTTTCAAAAAACCTAAGGACTGGCCGACAAAATAACAGTTGAAAGGAATTATTGTATAAGAATGTGAATGTCGGCTCCGTGGTGAACTTGAACAACATGCTGAAACCACTGGCCACGACATACACACAAATTATGTGAGCATTTTGTAAACAGGCGTGAAATCCAAGGACAAAAGGCTTTTTCGAGAGTCGTTCCATTCATTCCTGGACAAGAACTCTGTTAATGAAAGAGCACCCTTCCCAAGGGTTTACGCATCACTTGTTTCCTCCCTTAGGAGCAACGAACAGTGACGTCTTTTGCTATATATTTGCATTCATTAACTTGCAGAGTACATTCAACTGAAGAAGACCGCAGAAGGCGGTGAAAATTTACTTTTAACATTTTTAGATCTGTTTTAAACCCCCTTCTTAGAACTCTAATAATGAACACGGATCGCTCCAACAGTTTTATTGTTCAGTGCCCACTAATGTTTGGGTCGTTGCCTGTAGTAATTTCTCTCCCTCCTTGAGGCCTGGAATAGCACTAATCAAGTCACTAATTGTCAGCAAGTACAAGATGTCAAACCATCCAATCACCCTATGTAATGGAATCCAGGAGGGCTACAGATTCCAGATCCCAGCCCGTGGATCCTAGATTCCAAATTCATGGATTCCATCAAATCCTAGATTCCATTGAAACCTGTGGATTCTGGATTCCGGATTCCATGCTCTGGATTCTGGATTCCAAAGCCTAACACTTTGTTAGATTATCAGGCGAATCTAACATCATAATGAAGTATTAAAATGTTTGGTCTTCCGTGTTGGTTAGGGCATTTGAAGATCCTCGCCAAAGTGACCAACAGGATAATAAAAACCAAAGGCAACATTCTCATGATCATATGAAGGAAGATGACAGCGTGAAAAAACCCTACAAATTTGTGGGCCTGATCTACCCAAACTTAATACAAGAACACTGTAAGTAGAAAGTGTAAATGAATGTTGTCCTTAGTAGCCTGTATGCGAATACAGGTCGGTCCGCCCCACAGTATTCTGGCGACCCTTAAATAATAGTAGACAACACATTCTTTTCATCAAGTGAAGCTACGATCCTCGCAGTCATGAACGCAATTTTAGCAATTTCGTAGAGAAGCCTGAAAAATTCAGGACTTCAACACTAAAATTGGGCCCATAATTGCGAGGATCATAGCTTCACTTGATTTCATATCCGCACTTCAATACATGATTCATTTCATGTATCATTTCATTCGTTGATACATGCTTTTCAGTTATTTTAAGACCCCAAGTGGTTCGATCCGCGACGTCCCGTACGATGATCCGATGTACCACCAACTGAGCCAATCTCAGTGTTTGCAAAACTTGGTCTACCAATCATTGAGCGAGCCATTGTCTTTACTATTCTATTCCTTGTAACCTACAGAAAACATTTCCCTCTCTGTATCTTACAGATGCTGACTCCTTGATAATCACACCCAGAGCCTACAGAAGCTAATCAAGATCAAACATAGAATGTTGTGTTCTGAAGACTTCCGCGCTTCAACGCCATTTGGAATTCTGCTATCTATATGTGCATTTGACATTTTAAGATCTAATTTATCACCTCCAAGAAGGATTAATTGGTGTTATTGGTTGGTTCATTGTTGTCAAGATTGACTCTTAACGGATTTGTGCGATGTTAGTTGTGTAGAAACAGCTAGCTTGCTGAGGTCTCTGCTCTATAGCTTGCGCGGGTGAGAAGCTTTCCTTCACGGAGAAGCTCAGAAGAGACTTTTAGCTCAGCGGCTGCTCCAAAGTCTCTTCGGAGGTCTTCGTTCCCGCAGGAATGCTTGATATCTAGCAGAACTAAAAAAGCACAAAACGAATGTTAAAGCCGCGTAAAGCAAAAACTTTTAAGTAAGTCCAGGGAAAGATAAACCTCCGCGGGTTTGAGCAGAACGCGTACAAAGCAACTGTGCTAACGGACACATTGTAAAGCACGTTGAAACAAAGTTTCTTGCATTTTATTCAGTTTAAAACGTTGATTTTTTTAAAACTAGTTCTCGTGATTTTGGTGTAGAAGCGTTGATTTTCGAATATTTGTAGAAAAATAACCATTGATAAATAATGCGTCTTGTTTCATTTGGAGAAGATGACCTTTTTCATAAATGGTTGCCCACCTTCCCATTCTTTTGTATTTATTTTAATTAGACCTACTGCCCTCATTTTGAAACAAATATTATTTTCAAATTTGCCTGTCGTAGCGAGGCTAGAAAGGCTTATTAGCATTAAAACAAAAGAATATTTTATTAGGCTGCCATAATGAAAGAGGTCTATTAGATTACTACTGTTATTGCACATACGTTCTGCGCATCTCGAGATACTCGGATTTCCTATCGGCGGTGCTTATTAATACAGGGATATTTTTGCGCGGTTCAAAACTATGCGGAGAAAGCAGAACTCAGCAGGTGCTCTTGGTATCAAAAAATAAAATTGGGATAACCATTATTCAGAGATAATTAAGCTTCAATTTGGAAAAGAACACTATACATTGCTTTGTATATTAAAGCTTTTTACAAGTACTGTTGATTAATTATGCGTGGTTACCTCCAGATTTGTTTTTTTTTTCTACTTTATTAACACTTGTTAAGATCTGCTTTTCGCGCATAAGCATAAACCGGGCAAAAATACCTTAGCGTCCTTAAGAAACAGTGTATCAGTCTACAGTAGGCCCATTCCGAGTTGCTGTTTGCCTCTGGTTCAAAACGAGTCTTGGTGCTAAACCATTCACATGATAATGAATTTGATTTGCATGAAAATACACCACTCGTTTCCATTTGAATGGTTGTGCACCAGGAATCGCTTTGGAGCCGAGGCATACAGCAATTCGAAAATGGCCTCATATGACGGCCATAATCTGCGCGTAACAGGAGTTGAATTTATGGCCTCCCGGTCCTCCACCATTAAGCACACGAGACTAGCGAAAGCAGCGCCATTTAAGTACGTTCAGTGGGCAGAATCCAGTTGCAACCGCTTCAAATGCAATGTACGACTTGCAGTTTCTTTCTCTGAGCGTCAACTTCTGTCTAATGCGTCAACGAAAGCCTCAGCCCATTCCTTAAGACTTGCCTGTGAGAAAACAATGAAAACATATTGATATTTTTCTCTTGTAATAAACAACCGCGTCTCGACATCTTTCGCACGGCCAGCCCTTCTAAAATAGTTCTAAGATAGGACTGATCACGGCATTTTTGCTCGAGTTTTGATGACGGCCGTGTCAATCAAAACGTCAGTTCAGAATTCAATTTGCGGTTATTCCATCTTGTTCACTGGGTACAATAGAGCGACTTTCATGACCTTGAGAAACGTAAAAACAGAACGTAAACAAAAATGCAAAACATTTAATTGGCCTATCGAACAAAAACAAAAGACCGCGAATTTTCATTGGCTTAGTGAAAGCAGTTGCAAACAACGTCATCTCTCCATGGAACTTTCTGGAAAGTTTCGCTTTGACATCATTTGAAATGCAGTAATGTGATTGGACAATCGAACTGTTTACTGTTCATATTAGGAGTTTCCTTGGCGGGAATAAGGAGAAGCTTTGTTTTAATCTTGCCAAACGTTGGTCCGTGAAACAAATTGAGAACACTTTTTTCAAAGTCATACGAAAGTCGCTTTATACGAAAGAGAGAAACGATCCTCGCTTTTATCTGGACAGTTGTCTCTTTTAGACATCTGAGAATATCAGGTGCCTTCAATGGGATTCGAACCTCTGCGATGCTGGTGCGATGCTCTAACAACCGAGCAATGAAGCAACACAATATGCTATTTCCGAGTTCATGTCTGCCTCCTCTTCAAAGCGAGTCTAGGTGCGAAGGTTTTGTGATGGTAATCAGGTCTACTTTACATATGAATGAAAACTAATTTTAATAAGAAAAACTTCGCACTTAGACTCGCACTGAAGGCAGACATGAACTCGGAAATGGCCTATTGGGAGCAGGTCAGTTTGAATGGGCCCATGTGTTCTGGTGAAAAGGCTTCGATGTATATATTTGAAGTCCGGCCTGTAGACAAAAGAGAGAAATGATCCTCGCGCTCATCTCATGCCCCGTTCACACCAAACCTTAACCATTTTTCAAAGTGTTTTTTTTTTTTGTGTCATGTATACTGATTTTAGTCGACTACAAATTTAGCACAGATGAAAGCATGTATTGAAACTCACTCGAATCTCATGTTTAACCCAGTCGCAGATTTTTTTGTGACTGATTTTCATTTTATTAAACCCAGGTTAATTAAACATGTTTTATTGGTGTGAATGGGGTATTAGTTACGTGAAACGGTAAACGGCAGGCTCTTTCTCATCAAGTCTTCATTATACTTCTCTGTAAACCTGTTTATGTTTGAGAGAATAAACTGTCTGTCTGTCTGTCTATAAAAGCATGAAAATTCTCTTATTCTAACTTGTCTCTCTCTTTGGTATGAGCTGCGCCATTGCGCAGTTTTCAAATGACTGTCGAAAGTATATTACGCGACTGCAATTGCTACGTTTAGTGATTGGTTTAAAAATCTCGTGCCAGTTTATCAACCAATGAAAAGGAAAAGCAAAACCAATCGCGACTTTCACGCGCGAATTTTCCCGCGCTTTGAGCAAGTTACATGGAATTGCTACGAATTTGGATTGGTTCATTGCGCTGTTTGCGCCTGCTGTGATTGGTCGAGGTAATTACTTTGGTATTAGTTTTTTAACGACATTCGACTGAAAACCGCTCTAACCGTTGCTAACATGCAAGAAATAAAACTCATCAAAGCAGTTTCTTTGATTTTTTGTAACTAAACGCAAATTTCAACCTGACGTTTGCCATGAACGCTACTTGCTTAATCTCTCTCTCGGATTGGAAAGTGAGTCGTTGTCTGATCATGCGTTAAGTCACCAGAAATACACCCACAAAAAGTTTAAGGGCTTTCTAGAAACGGACGGCTTTAATTCCCGAGAGGTTATTGGGGAGTTAAAACAAAGACGACGGTTACGGCAACGACAACGCCACGAAGTAAAAACATGATTGGTTTAAAAGGGAAAAATACTGGCACGAATTTCCGTGCATTTCTTTGCCGTTGTCCACAAAAACAAGAACGTAAAAACACCAAATTTTAGGGTTTTGACGACAACGTGAGCAGATAACAATGAACCATTCATTTTCTATTTTTACTTTAAAACCGTATCCATCCAGTTACAGGACCTGAGTTCGCCCGCATAGTAAAATAGAGAGCTTTGGATTCTAGGACGCGCAGTGAGCGCGCGCAAACCAGCGTCATTTTGGAGGAAAAAACGCGATACCGTCGTCATTCTAGTTCGAGGTTTTGCACAAATGCCGTCGTGTCAAAGCGAGTCAACAACACGATAGCAGTTTTGGCATTTTTCGATCAGCAAAAAGGCTCAGTTACCAGCAATAAGAATAACTGAGCAACCTATATTGCTGACAAAGAGTAAGATTAATCGACCGGGTTATAAATCTTCTCAGTATTTTCGCTAAAAAAGGGCAGTCAAATCTCGTACTCGTTCTCGTCCTCGTCCTAGAATCTAAAGCTCTCTAATGTGAACAAGACGGAATAATTGCGAAATACTTGCGATAGCGCTAAATTATATTTTGGAGTGACGTTTTTATTAACGTTGCCATCGTGGTTGTTTAAATTCCGTATTCTTCAGCTTGCTGCGGTTTTCTCTTCTCCTTGAAAACCAACATTTGATCCGATTTGAATTGCTCCAATAGACCTTATTCGCTTGTATATTTTGTTTTCCTAACACAGATCAAGTGTGATACTCTAAGTCTGGAGATCTAATCCTCTGTATTGTTAGTTTGAACTTTGAAAAGCTTCTTTCACTAATAGACCAATTTCGATATATTAAAATTCAGTCCTAACTGAACAAAAGGCATGTCCCGAGGCTCTGGGAAGATAAATATTAGGATTTGTATGAGTTTATTCCCCACAGCCTCGAGATGATGCCTTTTGTCTTGGATTGAATTTTAGGGTGCGTTCGATTGACCGTATACATGGAATATAAGTTAGAAATCCTTCGTTTTTACGGAGATTCACATTAACATTGTCAAATATCTGCTAAAATGCTATTTTAAACATATTTTTATTATCCTTGCTGTTTTGAAACGCGCCAAACATACCGTTGTAATCATCACTCCACGTATTCTTATTCCGGAATAGGGTCAATCAAACGCGCCCTTAATATATCGAAATTGCATTATTCTCAGACTGGGAGGGTTAGGCCAGCGGAGCTTAAAAGCATGCGCAAGTGACAAGGTATCTTGAGGAAAGGCCGTTTCCTTTGGTCAGGTGGTCACATGATCAAAGGAAATGGAGGGCTCTGGGGACGAGAGTGCTTAAAAGCAGATAAAGTTCTAGCAGGAACTATTTCATGAGGTGGTCAGTTCCAGATTCTAATTGTTCTTGAAAAAAAACCCCGAATATCTGGCTCGAGTTGCTCGAGGCATGGTTAGCCCTAACCAGCGTTAAATACCACAGAAACTTCTAGGTTTTGATACCTCTTAACCAACGGTTAGCGCTAACCAGGTTTCGCGCAACTGGGCCACTGAAGGCTAAGATACCTGATTGGGGTTGCTGGTAACATAATTGATATCTTCTGGTGTTCCTAATATTACTAAAGCGTGTAATTAACCTAGGGAAACAACAGTTGATAAGATTATTGTGAAATTTGTAGAACTGAACGGATCAGATTAAACCATTTAATCTGATCCGTTCAGTTCTACAAATTTCAGGCAATGGCCTGTGTTCAAGCCGAGTGTCCCAACCGAGCGACTTTACAAGGTCTGACGTAATATACATGAATTAAAAAGAGTTCGTGCGAGCATGAAAATGTCCAACTTGAAAGTAACACACTTAATTGAATATTGTCGCATGATCTAACTTGGGAAAACAAAATTCGCAATCGAACAAGGTCTTTTGGGCGCTATATGAACTGATAGCACTGAATGAAAAAAATACCTTTGACCAGTTTATGGAGTCATCTATTTTTTTATAAATGTACTTCATATCTTCGTCGCTAAAGACCTGGGAGCTGATTTCGGATGCCAGTGGCTGGAAAAAATAAATCAATTACTTTATTATCAGTGCTCTTTTTATAGGAGGTTTTCATGTGACGTCATCACCGCCATGTTGGTGGCCGAAAACAAAAGATCTCTCATTAGCTTCTT
Source organism: Montipora capricornis (assembly GCF_036669925.1). Classification (NCBI taxonomy): domain Eukaryota; kingdom Metazoa; phylum Cnidaria; class Anthozoa; order Scleractinia; family Acroporidae; genus Montipora; species Montipora capricornis. The sequence continues at coordinate 1,289,090 of NC_090896.1, read as the reverse complement.
TTGTTCGTCCACCAGAAGTCGTACATTTCTCTATTGTTAATGGCGACTATTGATGTTGCTTGAAAACGTCCTGTTCTCAATAGACCATTTTACAATTCTATAGGAAATAGTTAGCATTACAACAACATGTTTTACTTAAGAAAAGCAATGAGGTTTGGTCAACTCCAGCCTCGCTTTTATACAAAGGCCTGGTAACTGAGCACAGAACTTTGGGCGCAGAATAAATTGACCGCAAAATTACGAGAATTTCAAAGTGAGAAAGATGTGAATAGGCGATGTTACCAGAAAACCTTTCCTACCATGATTTTATTCTTTTGCAACAGCGAAACTTCACGAACAATTTTCATAAGAATAGAAGCCAGAACCTGCGCAAAAAAGAACAAAAATGTCATGTAAAGGAGAATGAATTGATTACTTTTGTTTTTGTTAAAGGTTTGTCAGTCTGTGACAGAGAGTCATCGGATACCTAAAGTTAAATTCTGTTTGGAAAGACCAAGCTTACTGAATTCTGCGACTCGTGTTAAAACTTTCTTATCGTGGATAAATTAAATTCCTTTTGTTTCTTCATAGTTCGTATAATTGTATTAACTATGTATTTTTAACACGTTTGATGTTTTTTTATGAAAAAAAGACAATGCTGAGACACAGAATTAGCTCGTGAACTTCACGCGCAGAAAAACAAAGTGCGCAAACTCTTACGATTTTTGACATTTAAGACTATCCCATATTGCGTGCGCAATGGCAGCTGAATGCGTGATTTTGACCGCACGCTTCTGAAATGCACGCAAGTTCTTCAAGGCAAGTTTTTATCCAAGTGAGAGCACGTGGGAACGCAGTGCACGTTACTCGTAAAAGAAAACTTGACTTAAACTTCTAGCTCATTTCCCCATCGGATGCAAACACCCGGAGCTCTATCAGTTCAATGCTGCACACATCCCGTCGTTTAGGTTCATTACTTAAACTTTCCCTTAGGATATGACCAGGAAAAATTCAATCGATTTCAAACGCATCGAACGACAAGTTCCCACTGCGCTGCGAAATTCCTTACATGTTGGCTCAGTATTGTTTACACCAACAAATGAGAAGAAGTTTCCTTGAAGGCCAAAAGGCGAAGTTTTTAGGAATAAAACCCATCAGTAACTATGCTTTTTCCTTGTTTCATAAAACCTCCACTCCATATCATATCATATCATATCATATCATATCATAACATATCGTATCTTTATTTACCCGCAGATTTTAGAAGAGCTTGATGTAGCTGGTAACCACAGGCAGAGCACAACACCAGGAACTCCATGCCCTACTCTTTGCAAATAATGTGTGGGTACTTTTACGTCCCACAGGAAAGGGTTGTTGAGACAGTTTATCGTCCATATCCGAGAAGTCTAGACAGTGTAACCATTTGCGGGTGTAATTACAGAGGCAGCACTTTCTCTTCAGTATTTTAAGACCCTGACAGGAGCCCATCCTGGAGCGTGCAACTTCCATACAGCGTCTGTGAAACGGCGTTTTCACAAGTAGGTTTATTTTTAGACTAGCCCTTCCCGCGAATTAGGTCAAAAAACAAAGTCAGTTACGGTTCGGTGACCCTATGACGTCAGCTCAATTTCTTGTAATTGGTCATCGGGATGATCGGGTCCTGTGGGAGTCTCATTAGTGGGAAATTCAATCTAAAAATAACCTTACTTGTGAAAACGCCGTTGCACAAGTATAGTTAAGTTGCATGCTCCGGGTGATGGGCTCCTGACCCTGAGTGTTGGTCCGGCCGAAGTCGAACCCACGACCTACCGCATAGCATCGCCGTGCTCAACCCCAAGAACCCAAGAGGTTACAGGTATTTCTAACACAGTTTTCTAACCTTTAGATTTGACGACGCTAAATCACTTGGGGCGGTCTCCATGACACCATACTCAGCTGGCTTCAATAAAAGTGTCGACACAAGGCCTCTTGAGACAAACAGTCCGAGAAAGAGCACGGCACTAATTTGCTTGGTTACTTGGACCAGTTCTCCTCGAGCCCCAAAGGTTATATTCTCCTAAAAAATGTAATACGACGGCAAAAAGTTGGTTTTGCGTAATACTAACTGTAAACACTTGAAAAGAAATCTTGTAGCCCTTGGCAATCAAATTTCGTCACCTCTTCCACTTGCCATAGATAGTCCTGTGGTAACAGGACACCCACTTGTGTCATCTCCCACAAGACACCTTCCCTGGTAGCACTGAGAAGTCCATTGGAAGGATTAATTTGGACAATATTGTCAACAAGATTCTCAACAATTGATGAAAGTTCTCGAATTGCCGCTTGAGATTCCTGTGATAGTCTCTGAAAAACTCCAGGATTTTTTATTTTTAGATCAAGGCCATCCTCTTGGGTTGCATCTTGAAGTATGGCGTAAATAGCACCATCGCGATCAAGATAGTGCTTGCTATGGAGTTCGTCGATAGCTTGGTTTATAACACCGTTGAGCTGTGCCATCGCTTCAAGCCTTTTCTCTTGACGTTTCTTTAACAAGGATATAAGTATAAAGCAAGCCCAAGACGCATAGCCATAATGCCGCAACTTTCTTGCTCCCCTGGGACCAGGAAAAGGGTATGGTGCTACCGGATTGCTCCTTACAACTTGACCAATAAAGCCTCCAGTATTAACAGATGCATGAGGTTTAGGCCTCGGCTCTGGAACTCGCTCCGTTGGTCTGACAGGAGTAGCAACACCCCTTCGTATCTATAATGATGTACAGACAATCAATACCAAGGTCATGCTCAACATGCTCTGTTGGGATGAAAAAAGAACTTAACAATAATTATTCCTTGTACGCGTCGTGTTGGATATGAGATGGGTAAGGGTCTAGAGTTGGCTATAACCAGTCTCATATCGAGCAAGCACGAACGGAATAATTGTTTCATTAAATTTTCATTAAATTCTGAACGCTTGGACAATGAAAAATTAAACTCAAACTTTATTGAATTATTTTGTTTTGCTTTTACAAGACGACCGGAATCAGTTTCCATATTAGGTGTAAGGCATAGAAGCAACCAATGATGTAATGTACAATTATTGCTGGAGCTAATGAAATATCATGGTAGCTAGCCTACGAGCAAGCTCTCTTACGGGGTGCGGGAGGGCAGGGAGGAGAGATGAACAGGACTTCCAGGTATCTCCGTAGCGGACTTTCAATGACATTTTACAGCATCCACAATAATCGCTAGGACTTTCAGCATTTGGTTTCCTTCCTAAACAAAGTTCCTTCGGAGTGTTGTTCGCCTTGCGGTCCCGAGAAAATCCTTGCAAGATGTTTATTTTCATTTGGTTCATATTTCCGGTAAGATCTGATTGGTCTGATTTTGACAGTTCAACGGGGGTAGCTCTCTCTCTCCTCCCCACCCGCATCCCGCGAGAAAGTTGCTCGCAAGCTAAGATAAGATCATGGCCACGATGACGTAACGTAAAAACCACCTGTATGCGCTGATAACCGAGAAATGAGTGAACCAATCAGAAGCTAGAATTGCAATAGTTCAACAAAGAAAATTAAACTTGATTTCTAAATGAAAGCCATAAAAGACAAATTTAAGAAGATCATTAAACTAGTCAACAATAGATGGGCTTAGGTGTTGGTTGTTTTGAAATACATCTAAACTCAAATATTTTTCATCGATAAACAAATCTTTCCACCAAAGGAAAGAAATGGAAAGGAACTTAAATTTTATTTAAGTGTCTAGTCTTTAAGCGCTGGACCACCAATTCGGTGCGAACACTGTAAACTGAAATCAACAACGCAAATCAAATCATTTTTTTTAGCGTGGAGAAGCCTGAAAATTTCAGGCCCCAGTTGTTCAAATGATGGATAGCGCTATCCGCCGGATAAATCACTATCCACTGGATAACTCAATCGGTTTTGCTAGTGTTTATCCGCTGGATAGTGATTTATCCGGTGAATAGCGCTATCCATCGTTTGAACAACTGGGGCCAGGACTTCAATGTGGTTTGAACCCGTTACCACGCGATACAGGTGCGACGCTCTAACCAACTGAGCTATGAAGCCAGCGAGGATCATAGCTTCACTTGATTTCATATCCGCAGTTCAATACACGATTCATTTTATATATCATTTCATCGTTGATTCATTCACCTCGGGAAAATTAGAACCCACAAATGACCAGCTCCCAACGTCAGTGGCTTCATAGCTCAGTTGGTTAGAGCGTCGCACCAGTATCACGAGGTCACGGGTTTAAACCCCTTTGAAGTAGTGGATTTTACAGGCTTCTCAAACCATTTGCTAAAATTGCGTTCACAACTGCGAGGATCATAGCTTCACTTGGTACCACTACTGCTACTACCTGAGAAAAATGTAATTTTTACAAGCAGATATTCCAAATGTGACCAACGATTATTTATAACATTCTTGAGACAAACATTTTACTTATGCAACATGACTCCACCTAAGTAAGTACTTTATCTACTCCAATAGGCGCCTCTCTTGAATAACCGCCGCGGTCCCAATGCGGCGCTTACTGGAGGAATTTCGTGAAATTAGAAAAAACAAAAACACTAAAAAGTAACTCTAACACAGCATGGGGACTTTCTTTGCATCAAAACCGCACTTTTTTGCAGATATGTCCAGAAATGCCCCAAATTAGATGCACCTCTTGAGGCCTGAAAAATTAAATAAGCGCCGCAGCGCTTATTTGAGTAAATACGGAATTGATTCTCGGTTGACTGGTCTTGCTCATTAATAACTATTTACCACTGTTCTTGTTAAAGGTTTTCGCTGAGCAGAAACTGGTTCAGTTGGTCTGGAGACAGGAGGTTGAGGATCAACTGCAATCAAAAGCAATAATAATCATTTGTTTCTACGTAGAACAGTTATTAATGAATAAGAGATTCACATAAAGCCGATTTTTTACACCTGGCATTAGTTCATGCCTGTTTAGTTTCAAAATACAACAGTTTTGTTCCAAGAAATAATCGATTAGAAACACCATTATGATAGCTGCAAATATATATTTAGAATCCATGATAAGAACGATTGCTAGCACTTAAATACTCCTACTCCATAGATAAGCTTTACAATCTGTTGCTTTTCATAAGACTACTTACAGTTGTGGAACAAATCAACTAATGTGTGAGATGAAACTATGTTACTCTTGAACAAAACAACGTGGAACTACTATGAAACAAAATAAATATGAATAAAAACAACTGTATACCCTACATGTACTATCTGGTTTTTGCATTTACTACTGAGGATGGATACAACAGTAAGAAAATTCGTTTCAAAAATAAATTTGCTAAAAACGACTTGTGCAAAAGATTTTAATGTCAAACAGCATTCAAAAAAATAAACTTACTTCTCTGCGTCTGACTGGTAAATGGTGTCATTTCTCGATGACCAATCTGTTCAATCTCCAATGGTTTGAATGCAGAAGAGCTGTTGACACTTACATCATAACAAACAAAAGTGGGTTAATTAACTTGTAAAACAGCAGGCAACTTGTCACCTGAAGTTCTGTGTCACTACAGTTTTAAAGACAAAATATTGGGAACCCTTCATCTCGTGGGCAGGTGGGATTGGGGGGGGGGGGGTGGACAGACCATGCAAGACAAGAGCTTTTAAGGGGAGAGTCCAAAATATAAAGTGAAGGGGAGGGCTCAGGTGAGATTCAGAGGCAAAAAAGCATGAAAATTTCGATAAACGATACAAAGTGGCTCTTTTGGTATAATAATTACAGTTTTCTTCACACTGTTATTTAAGGGTAAAGTAAAACTAAGGGAAAATCTTAAGTGATATTTAATGGTTTTATTTCAATCTAGTTCTACAAACTGGTGTTGAAGTTGTGGAAACAGGGAAGAGGGCATTGTGACTCTTATCAAAATCAGTATGTTAATAATAAAATTATTATTATGTGCATTTCAGGGCACCTCTCCTCCAAGGTTTAAAATATAAGATCTATGACTGATCAATTAAGTTCTTGTGCTGTAAAACATACTTGTTATGAGCAGGCTTTTCTGTTGTTTGTAATCCAGGTGCAGTTGAGGATGACATCATCTGTTGTAGCATCATCTGCTGCATTTGCATATTCTGTGACATCATCATCATCATCATCATCTCTGTAAATAAACCATACAATTTTAATATTATTGTTATTTAGATCAAAATATCATGACCTTGAAGTGAGCTCAATAACTTGGTTTAGAGCTGAGGTTTTTTAATTTAAAAATACCCCTATTTGGTATACCATGCCTAAAATAGGATGTCGTTTTCTCAATTTTTTTCTTAGTACGGATGATTTTAGTACTTATAAGGAAAATACTGTTAGCTTGAAATATGCTCGAGACTTGAACTGGAGTTACAAAGATGACATTGATTGTCTCCTCCTTTTTTTGTACCACCGGTACGCTTATCGTTGGATACGCTGTTAGTAATACACGCCATTGGTATGGGTAGTTTACTGGGCATATGGGTTAGTACTTTAGTACCAATGACTAAGAATAAAAGCAAAAGGCTCCTAAAATAGGCAGCATTTGCTATTTGGGTGTAACGTAGCTCATGCATTTTCCTGTGTGTGCAGCTTCAACCTTATTTTTGTCCACATTTGGGCATAAAATTGGTGTCCTAAAAGAGTTGCAAGTTACATGCTTCAAGGTCATATGTATCTGAATTGGCTGTAGAAAACTTGAGCAGAACAGAAGTTTCATTTTAACAGAATTGAGAAACTGTGAAGATCCAAGTCCATTCCAACGAAGCTTAAAGTTAACCTGTTCCAAACAACCTGCCTTTCCATTCTGCTATATGGTTGTGACTCAGAGGTTCAAAGATAAACTGAACAGCTTCACAACAAGCTGCTACCGGATAATGCTTGGCGTCAAGAGACTAGATTTCATACGGAATGAGGACCTATTAAGGCAGGTCAAGCAGAAGCCTCTGATCCTAGAAATACATCGACGTCATCTGAAATTTCTAGGTCACATCTTGAGGAAACCAACTGACGAGCCTATCAACAAATATGCCTTCTACCAACCTCGGCATGGAAAGCGTAAACCTGGCAGGCCAAAAACAATGTTCCACCAGTACATTGCCAAGGTGATAAACAGCGAGCACCCACCACTACCAGAGGAAATTCGATGGTTGGCGCAGGATAGGAACATTGGAGGAAAATCATGGCCAACTGCCTCGCAGCCAGCTGAGTGAGTGAGTGAGTGAGTATTGAGATCATGGTACTCCTTAAGAAAAAAGTTTAATGTTGCCACCCATCTCATGACACAACCAGATGATATAATTATGAGGAAAATCTGGTAGGAAATATGAGCGTGTATCAAGAAAATCTGTTTCAATCAAGAATTTGTCTTCAATTGTTTCCTTCATTTGTCAAATTATCTTTGAGAGATATTTTATAATTTAGCCATTTTACAGGTTTCCATGGCCTCATGTAAACACTCAGGAAAGTTGGGAGAATTCTCGACAGTTATGCAAACCTTCGACTGCGTCTTGGGTTTGGGATAACTGGCACGAATTCTACCAAGCGCTTATTAATTTTTGTCCCAAATTGCAGTTGAAATCAAGTGATTACTTACTAACAATTCAAAAAGCAGAAGCAATGCATGCGAATAATGCAATCACGCAAAAATTGCACCAGGAATTGCATTGTCCAAACCTCGCATTTGATTGGCTTTCTCTGACTTTGTTTGCTCATTGACCAATCAGAATGCTTCTTTTTGAAAAGAATTACCTCTTTTCTACACTACGCTACCTGAAAACTGCATTTCTCTAAGCCAATCAGACTGGACAATGAATTATTTTTTGCATGTATATTATTAATGATATAAAGGGTCAGTAAAATGACTATCTTCTTTACCTCTTGTATGATCCTCATTTCTATTGAATGTTGGTTTTTTCTGACGCTGTCTCTCCTCCTTACATGTAAAAAAACAGATCAATATTAAGGACGGTGCCTACTAATTCAAAGGTATTTTTGCGCAGTTTACTGAATATGCGGGAAAAGCAGATGTTAACAAGTGTTATTGAAATCCAAAACAAAAATTGGGGGTAACCATGCATTTTTCGAAGATAATTAATCAACAAAAAATTATATTTGTAAAATGCTTTAAAATACAAAGCAATGTATGGCGTTCTTTTCCAAGTTGCAGCTTAATTATCTCTGAAAAATGCATAGTTACCCCCAATAAATCTTTTTGGATACCAAGAGAACTTACTAAGTTCTGCTTTCTCTGCATAGTTTTGAACCGCGCAAAAATATCCCTGTATTAATAAGCACCGCCAATAGGAAATCTGAGTATCTTGAGATGCGCAGAACGTATGCACAATAACAATAGTAGGCACTGTCCTTAAATGAACATAATGGAAAAAAGTAGTGCAAAGTTAGGGTAAAAAGGGCGCAGAAAGTGTTGGGTTCTAAGCAGAGAAGGTAAACTGGTGGTTTAATGATAGGAAGTTACTTAACAATTATTCCACGATCGCACATTGGATATGAGATGGTAAATTGATAGCCAACGAGGCACGTAGTGCCGAGTTGGCTATAACCAGTCTCATATCCAACAAGCGCAAATGCAATAATTATTATTGTTTTCTAAAATTTGGAAGTATGAAATACAAGCGAAAAAAGCGAGAAATTCTGAGCGAAATCGAGAAAACTTGATGAAGATGCGATGTTGTGTAATACCTTGTGGTTAGACAGACCACTTTTCGCGTACTATACTTCTAAACGTCAGAATTGATCCAAACTTTCCACAAAAAAAGGTTTTTTTCCTTTTTGGCTTTATTCAAAGAGAAATTTCGCTTTCTGGCAAAAAAAAAATTAGTTTAGCAATGCTTAACGCAATCATCTACCATACAAGGTTAAAGTAAGGTATATGAGCTGATAACAGAGATTGAGTGAACCAATCAGAGCACGCAAAATGCATTATCCGAGGTTGAGAATTTAATAATGTAAATTACTCCTGTAATAACTTTTGACCTGACCCTAGTTGTTCAAAGGGTGGATAGCATTATCCACCTTTTGAACAACCAAGGCCTGCATTGTAAAATGGTACCCTTGCTTAATGAGTGATACATTGTATTTTCCACCAAGCTCATAGTAAACTTCCAATCTTGTTCTCAGGGTCTCTCTTGGTACAGGAAGGGAAGAAGAGCGATCCTCGAAACGAGGTTGAAACTTCCTCAATTCCCCCAATAAAAAACCCTACAACAACTTGATTTCTGTAGCTTCCACACTCCCCAGTGTGTGTCAGTTTCTTCAGTATAAGATTGCTCTCAAGGCTTTCGAGAAGGTACATTGTAGCCACTTACTAAAACAATTACTTGACCTTTAAAATACCCAGATAAGACTCACACTATGACAAGGGCTTATTTGTATGGATTTACTCGTCCTTAACCTTTAACCTATCAATAGTCACATTTACTGATTTCTCTCTGTCTAATGCCAGATGAATTTCCCCCGGTCAACGAGGAACCCATAAGGCGTGAAAAGATTATGAAGAAGAGTATTGGTGGCAGTCGCTGTTGTAGTAAAGTTAATCTGGTTCAAATTTTTTCTCTGTTTAAAATTTTTCAAACCAGTTCAATTTTGATTTTTCTTTGTCTAATATTCATTATCATAATCTGAAACTGGTTTAAAAACAAATGAACCACAACATACACACCTAAGTAACTGAAATAAGAGCATTACATGCAGAGTCATTTTGGGTTGAATGGTCACTGACTGGTAGCAAAGGCTGCCAAGTTTTCTTTTTGCATTTTGACTTTTGTACCTGCCTTATGTTAACCCTGTGTATGAGACAGTATCATTAAGTATTACAGTGTATAAATGGCATGGTACTCTGTGAATATAGTCAATAAAATTACGGTACTGTGATTACAACCACCTCAATTATTGTAATAATTGAATGAAGAGGTTAGTTTCTAAAGAAACTATGGTAAAGGTAAAGTCTCTTTTTTTAACATCGATGGTTGCTTCAGTTACAAAACTGGTACCAATGGAAGCCGAAGGTGGGCCCTTTACCCACCTCCCTCTGTCATTACTCCATTTTAAGGGAATTTAAAGCTATAGCTACACGAATCAGAGGAAAGTCACTAACCAACTGAGCTACGCCTGCTGCGTCAGTGGGGAGGGATTTGGTTTTATCAAATGAGTTGATAAAGGTAAATTCCCAGGGGGAAGGGATACTCGTCATCTCCCTTTGGGGTGTAAATTTTGAATTTTTGTCTCACTTAGTGTGTTCTGGGCAAAACGCCATCATACGTAGCAATGGATGTCTCGTTTAGGGTTGCACATGAAGAAATATAAAAACGTGTACTTAATGTGTTTTAAATAGGGTCTCTTTTAAGGGTCAAAAAAGCCTGGGCCATGCCCAGATTGGTCTCCTTTAGGGATTTAGTTTAAAATTCCGATGGGCATCCCCACCCTTTCAAAGGCAAAGTCCCCTCAAGGCAGGGGATGTGGGGAGGGGAATTGACTACCATGAGAGAGATTTGTGGGCTGATGTTTTCACCTTAATGGTCAACCTACCTTGACTCTTTCAAGAAGTTTTTGACTCTTCAGAGTTTCAGCTTCTAGCCTTTCCTGGATTCCTAAGAATACATCATTAAAGCAGAGTTACAAAGTAAAGATACATTTCTGAACAATTATGTGGAGAGTTTCGCAACGGCAAATAACAAAAAAAACTTGATGATCTTTGCAATGTATCTTCCATTGTTTTGACTCTTTCTGCACACACAGATGGGAGCCACGCAGGTGATATGAAGACCCCCCATACACTCGACCCCATTCTCCTAGATGTGTGTGAGAAAAACATTTTCCATTTCATTTGTTCCTCATCCAGCAGAAAAACACACTTGATGGAAGAAAAAAAAGTCTAAAATACCTTGAAAAAAAGCTTTATTAACTTAAAAATACTTCCAAAGCAAAACCACACAACATCACAGGCAAGTTACATCTACTAAGCACTACTGTACTAACATCACTATAGGAAAAATATTTTAATTTTCGATGAATCTGCTACATTCATTTTCACTATAAGTTCACAAACTCAATGCGTTTGGATGCCCTGTGAAGGTGAAGGAAGGAAAGGAACTTTATTTAAGGGTCTAATCTTCTAGCACTGGAGCACTAATTGGGGACACTGTAAATTGAAATTAGCAAATTGATCAATGCAAATCAAATCAAATGTTGGTTTTTGAGGAGGGGAAACCAGATTTCTGAGAGAAAAGGCCTGCAGTGAAGACACCTGTTTACAAACATCTTTTTTCGTCAAATGTGGCAATCGCCAGAACAAAGAACCCTTTGTTTTAAAAGCCAATAAAATCCCAATAGTAATTTTTATGATTTTTTGTCACCAACAACAACAGGTGATATGATCTTTGTTCCTTGTGTGGCGCAAAAAAGACTAAAAATGCGGCCAATTGTAATTTATTTAAAACTTAAGACAAATAAGTATATAAGAAATGATAGGAAAGTTAAATTTCTCACCAGTGCGTCGATTTGATGGAGAAACGTAAGGTGCCATATGGCCGCTGTAACTTGCACCAGAAGGCTCTGATTTCATTTTCTGTTAATTGACAACAAATTATGTACACCGATCATGTTTTAATTCGCTAATTGAACGATCTTACGTTCTATGCAAAAAATCTTACTCACTTGCTTGAGCAATTTTAAACGCAGTCTTGTTATTTCGTCTTGAATGTTTCTATCCGCCATGTTGTTTTGACTGCTTGTGCGATATCTTATGAAACAAACATACAGTAAAATATCAATGCTTCTCAAAGTCCCCGCTGACTAACATATTTCTATTCACGTGGCAACATTTGGACAAACTGTTCTTGGATTATTTTCATCGTTTTGGTGTCCTTTCTGTCCCTTGCATCCACTTTACTTTACAATGGGGAATACAAGAACTTTGCACCGATATTGCAGGCAAATCCATCGGATTCTCAGAACGCAGAGATATCAATATCATGATCTCTCACGAGCGAGTGTCATTGGAACTTCTGTTCAAAATTCCCCTGACTTTCAGGTGGGAGTTTGTTTTGAGTTTGCCTAGTTTTACAAATAAGCATGGTTTGGCTATTTCCATGAATTGTACACATATAGCATTTGAAGGACATCCATGGCAAAGCCCTCCTATTCTCCTCCAACACCACCCCTGCCACCCCCTCCCCCCCACCCCTGCCACCTCCTCCCCCCCCACCCCTGCCACCTCCTCCCCCCCACCCCTGCCACCTCCTCCCCCCCAACTTGTGCCTAGCTAGAACAGCTGTATTAAAGCTGAAATACTTATTGTAAATGCACGAAACCTCTTGTTATCTGACAGAATAACAAAGAAAAGATGGCCTCCATTGTTCAAGATTTGGAAAATACTGTTCAAAAAATTCAACTTGGTATGTAGTCTTATCAAAGTTGACATTTTCCAGCTGCTATGTACAGTGATTGGATATTTCAGTGGGTTGTATCATATTCCATGGTACTTTATTTGACTAAATGTCTTTAGGTGGGGATGAAAAAGCAAGAAAGCGACACACTTCCAAGGGAAAAATGTTGCCCAGGGACAGAATATCCTGTTTGTTAGATTCAGGGTAAGCTGGCTTATCTTATTCTTTTCACTATTTAAGAGTATTTTTTAAATATAGTAACCTTTTTTGTGTAAGGTCCATAACCCACTTGTTTCTTCTGTCTCCATTTGCAAACTCCATGCCTGCATTTTAAAGCACAGAAAATGTTGCAGTTAAAATCTAAGGCTGGACTTAAGAATATCCGTCCACTTATTTGCATAATTAGGAATAGCATGTATTGTAAATTCAAAATGGCCCTTTCTTAAGTGTCTACAGTACTGGATTATGTACTTGACTAAATAAAGACTTTAGCCCATTCTCTCCTAAGTGATACTTATAGATGTTGACTTTTGACTTGAGATATATTTTGCATTACTATACTTTTAATTTTTGCAGTTCGCCATTTTTAGAGCTTTCACAGCTGGCTGGTTACAAAATGTATGGTAGCGAAGAAGTGCCTGCAGGAGGCATCATTACTGGCATTGGTCGGATCTCAGGGTTAGTCATTTTTTAAGTACTGAGGAAAACAGATCCATCTGGTTAAGAGAATGGTGACAACTTTAAATTTCCCTTATACCCTGTTTTAGATATTAAACATCATCATCATTGCCATAATCATTGTCACTATATTCATCACTTTCACCACTTTGACCAAGGATGTAAGGAGTGTCTGCGGCAACCATCATGGGATCTACCTTCTATCAATTGCAGGAAAAGTGTTTGCAAAGGTTCTCTTAAACAGACTTAAACCAGTGTCTGAAGGTGTTCTCCCTGAAAGCCAATGTGGTTTCAGGGCTGGAAGGTCAACATCTGATATGATAATTATTTACACTACGTCAACTACAAGAGAGGGCTTTCGAACAGCAAGAACCTCTCTACATCATATTCATCGATTTCTCAAAAGCTCTGGATACAGTTGACCAAACCACATTGTGGGAAGTACTCAATGTGTACTGTTGCCCTGACGAGTTTATAAAGTTAACATGGTCAGACAGTTTCATGACAACATGTCTGCTGTGGTTTCTGTTAGAGGCAGCATTAGTGCTCCTTTTTCAGTTTGCCATGGAGTTAAGCAGGGATGTGTGTTGGCACCAACTTTGTTTGCACTCTACCTCGCTGCAGTGCTGGAGTATGTGGGTTGCAGGACCACTAAAGGTGTGTACATTCGAATCCGATCAGATGGAGGTCTCTTCAACCTTGCTTGACTTCGGGCTGCTTCAAAGACAATGCTGGTCTATGTGAGGGAGCTCCTTTACGCAGATAACTCAGCACTGGTAGGACATACAGGAGATCACCAATCTGTTTGCTTAAGCTGCAACTTGTTTCACGCTGCAGATAAATGCCACCAAAACTGAACTTCTCTACCAACTGCCACATACCATACATATACCTGCAAAAGCCTGAGACACCTGTCCATAGAGGTGCACTGTGAGGCACTGAAGAGTGCTGCCACCTTCACCTATCTGGGCAGCGCTATCACCAACAAGAGCTCATCCGATGTTGAGACTGATCATAGAATTCAGGCAGTCTGTAAAGCCTCCTGGTCTTTCCAACAGCGTCTCTTTTCGCGTCTTGACATCAAACTTTGTACTAAGATTAAGTTCCACACCTCTGCAGTGTTGCCAACGCTTCTACACCTTGCAGAAGCTATGATCCTGTACTGAATACATATCAAACAGCTGACCGGAGTCCAACTCCACCACATTTACGAGCTCATGAACATCAACTGGCAAGACATAATTCCTGATGTCAACGCCCTGGAAAAAGCAGGAGTTGTGAGCGTAGAAGCCTTGATTACCACAGCTCAGCTTTGATAGGCAGTTGAGTATGACACTAGGGAAGTTTGGTGACAAAGTTTCAGCGTTAAAGTTACCATCTTGTCAAGGGCAACTTCCTTCATTTCGAAGAGTAACTTTTTGAGCCTTGATGTCACAAGCAATGAGCCCGCCAAAATCTACAAATGATAATGGTTAAATTGAAACTGGCAACTCTTAACAGTTGAATGACGTCAAACCACGAAAAGTTACCCTTGGAAACGAAGCAAGTTGCCCTTGACAACATGGTAACTTTAATGCTGAAACTTTGTCACCAAACTTCCCTAGTGTCATACTCAACTGAGAATCGTATTAACATACTCTATCACCTCTCATGTCTTCATCAAAATCAATGGACTGCCAATACTTTCACCGCTATCATTGTCATCATTTGTGTCATTTTTACTATTTTTATTATTATTTCCACCATCACTGTCACCATCATTATCAACATCATTATCATTATCAGTGCAATATTAACTTCACAACCCTAGCATCAATATCAGCATCAGAATCACCTGCTGGCTGGCCTCTTCTTCTGTCCAAAGCCATATACTTTTAAGCAATTATCATGGAAGTATTCCCTACTTCCCTATCTCATGCCTATCTTCTGACATGCTTGTTGGGTTGTTTAAAGAAATTTGTGTATCCCATACCTCATTACGGTACTCTCTTTGTCTTCCTTTCTCTCCTTTTTCCTGTTTATCTTTTATGATTATGCACTTTAAGGAAACTGTGTCTTAATCAGATATATTAGAGGAAACAAGTTCCTTTACAAAAAAGCTCACAGAAGCCTTTAAGGTGTCATATCCAGCTCCACTTGCCTTTTGTCTTTGTTGACTTTTTGTCACCTACCTATGGAAGGGTCTACTGGACAGCCTAACAGGGTAATGTCCCCTGATAAGTTAAAAAATACAACAGTTCTTTCTTTTGTCTGCAACTCATATTGTTTTATAATCTTGCCAGTTAATAGTTAAAAGGGTAACATAGTTCTTTAGCTGTGGAATTTATGATTTCTAAATATTAGGGGTTTTTTGCTTCATTTCTCTCTAGGGTGGAGTGCATGATAGTTGCTAATGATGCTACCGTTAAAGGTGGAACCTACTACCCAATCACTGTTAAGAAGCACGTCAGAGCCCAGGAAATTGCAAGAGAAAACAGGTTACCATGTGTTTATTTAGGTAGGAACAATGTTATGTCTTTTGGGGTTTGTCAAAGAATACTTTTCTTTTGATTGCAAGCAGAAACTCCTTATTAATGAAATTCTGAACTTTCTTTGTTGAGCATGTGTTAAAAATTCAAGTGTATTCAGGTGTTAGTCATGCGTGACCATTAATCATAAAAACTACAAAACTAAAATAGACAGTCGGCTTATTTTAAGCATGCTCTACAAAAACAGTTGAAGCTGTTGATAGAAGTCCCTTGCTCTTCCTAACTTATCTAGGAAGAGAGAGGGGCCTCGCTCGCAGGGCAGTCAAGATGTAGATGTTTTACAGTTCCTTGACCACTCGCCAGTTAACTCCATCAGTAGAGCACAAAATAGTGTTGTCAGGTTTTAGTTGCATACTGCAGCCAGACCAACACTCTGGTCCTTCAAACTGTTAAGCCAATACTTGTATCAAAATTCATGTTCTTTTAATAAATTGTGCACTGTACATTTGGCACTACCAGTAGTACTAGGGATCTGAATTGATAATTTTTCCCTCAGCCTGTATGTTTGATTATTGTAAAGAAAAATGAGACAGCTTTGGTGAACTTACATGTATGTGATTTTGATTACAAAGCCATTCAATAAGGAGACACTGTACTGGAAACACCAGGATAATTGTTATAAAATTATTTATTTTTATGTGACATTTCCCACTTGGGGAGAAGAGCAAGAGGACGAATCGCGACACTCATTGAAATATGTGTGCATCTAATTAGGGACATAATTTCTGGACCTATCTGAAATGGGGTGACACTGTCCCTTTTCAACACCCACACATTCCTGTGTGTCCAGGCACCTCCTTGGATGCATCTTGCTCATGGCAAAGGGGAAAAAATTTGTTTCATGAAGAGATGGAGCTGCTTTGGTGTATGTTATGTCTCAGTATGATTAAACTTTCTTTTTTCTTGATTTTGAAACAGTTGACTCAGGTGGTGCTAATCTTCCCAGACAAGCAGATGTGTTTCCTGATAAACTGCATTTTGGAAGAATATTTTATAATCAGGCTACAATGTCATCGAAAGGAATCTCACAGGTGGACATGATATTAAAACTTCTTTAAGCTCCTAAACCCATTCACTCCTCAAGGGCCCTAGGACACCCCCAGTTGACGAGGAAAATTGTCTGGCGTTAGACTATTTAAAATCCGTTAAGTCTCACTCCCAGGAGTCAATGGGTTAATTAACGGAGGGGACGTAGGTTTTGACTGGTTAGCCCATTCACTTAGACTCAGGCGCCCCAGACCACCCCCAGTTGACGAGTGAAATTGTCTGGCGTTAGACAGAGTAAAATATTTTAAGTCTCACTCCCAGAAGTCAATTGGTTAATAAACATAAGTTATATTTACCGTGCTCTTCATAGTTTACACAAGCTCCTGCAAGAGACCACTAACATCTCTTGAACTGCTTTTAATCTTATCCATTACAAGGGTGGGCAGCTTGTACGAAATTTTCCCCCAAGGAGCCTCTTTATTGACTGGATACTATGCAAGCGCAATCAGAAATCAAAGATCCGTCATTTGCCTTGGAAGTAACCCAATATCTCTGTAACCTTTTTCTGTTGTTTTTACCTATCTTCAGATAGCAGTGGTCCTTGGCTCATGCACAGCAGGTGGAGCATATGTTCCTGCCATGGCTGATGAAAGTATTATTGTCAAGGAGCAGGGTACAATCTTTCTTGGTGGACCACCTTTGGTTAGTCATAGAATAACTGGAGCCCCTCAAGATCTCGCTTTTTGGAAATTCCCAGCAACATGCGCACTTACTAATTATAGTGAAAAGAGGTAGAATACTGTCTGTTTCAAAACTTGGTGGTAAAAAAGTTCAGAGACAGTTTTTTTTTTTCAGTTTTAGAGTTCTACATGTATGTCTTTTATGTATTTGAGTAACATGCTAGTTTGAACTTTGCTGTCAAGACCAAAAAAATTGAATTCTGTAACAAAAAGAACTTCAAGGCAAAATTTCCCAAGGGAACTTTCAAATGTCAGAAATTGCAAAATTATTATTCTAAAGTTTGCCATAATTATAAAGAAGTGTTTGACATTTTAGTCCTTCCAGTATATGACAGAACAATTATCAACAAATTGCTCTTACAAGTTCCCTGTAGCTCAGTGACAGTGGCAGAGCATTCAAGTATTTAGTGGTAATTGAAAGATCCAAAGTTCAACTTCTGTTTTCTTTAAGTATGTCAGCATTACTTATAAATTAGGCATTCAAAATTTTGTTCCATTGTTGGTACTTTGTTGCTTCTCAGTTGCTACATTGTTACTGATGTTGTCGCTTCATTGTGGCTTCCATTGTTGCTAACGTGGTTGCTACCATTGTTGCTTTATTATTGCTGCATTGTTTCTTCATTATTACTGCTTTTTTTTTTCAGGTAAAAGCTGCAACTGGAGAAGAAGTATCTGCTGAACAGCTTGGTGGAGCTGATCTGCATTGCAGGTGAGAGACAGAATAATTAACTTTAGTTTTCTCAGAGGATGCATCCTAAGCAGCGATAGAGCTTTGCATTTTGACTGAATTCCATGAAGAAATGCACTCTCATGTTTTCCTGCCCTCAGCACCTGCTTCACTCACATGCTTGTGATTGGTCCATTTTACTGTTTTCATCTGTGTCTGCTTTCATTGGCCAGAGTAACTTTTTGGTTTCTGGGTGTATCTGACCTATTGGAAACTGCTGCTCACTTAATTCCACTGGCTTACTCTTTAGACTCTAGAATTCATAAACAAGTAAAAAATTTTCTCACAGTTTATTCTATTGCATTTGAACTTGAAAATGGTGTCACGATGTCAGCAAAATGTTGTTCTTTTCTAATGCTAATTTTTACTTGTTTATGTTTAACATTGAAATAACCGAAATAATGAGTTTTTGTATGCAATTTCCTACTGGCCATATTTTTAAAGCATGTCAAAGTGTAAAGTCTTGTGAAAGTCAGCTATTATTCGCATGTTTTCATCACAAAAGTTGGAGTACTTGGACTTGGTTTAAAACCGAGGCTGATATGCGCATAAAGTGAAACCTTGATTTAATGTGTGCATTCAACTAATTATGTTGTTATCTTTCAGAACATCAGGAGTTACAGATTATTATGCTCTAGATGACTTTCATGCACTTCATCAAGCCAGACAATCTATAAAGAACTTAAACTACAAAAAAACACTACCAGTGAGTAAACTGAGTTACTGGTACTCTTTGATTAACAGTCACAGTTACCCTCTGAAGCAGTTGGCGCAAAAAGTTGCCTTTTTTGTTCCTTTTAATCGACCATGCAACCTGTATAAAATTGTCGATGACAACAGGTTTTTAATGATCAAATTATTTCATTCATCAAGATTTTTTTCACCGGAACACATGAGCCCAACAAATTGACTTTCTCTCAGCTGATTGGCTTCATAGCTCAGTTGTTAGAGCATTGAATCGGCATCGCAGGGGTCAATGACAAAAAGTATGCAAATTTATACACATCTCAGATTCACCCTGGTTGTTAAAACTTGTGGTCTTTTTTTCCATAAGTCCTTTAGCAATTACAATTTCATGAAAGTGTTGTTGTCCTTGCCTTCTTTCCTACAGGTAACTGTTGAACCTCCAGAGGATCCTTTGTACCCAGCAGAAGATCTTTACGGAATTGTTGGTGATAATCTTAAAAAATCGTTTGATGTTAAAGAGGTCAGTCAAAGCCCTTGGTTTTCTCCAAGATGGTCTATACTTTCCTGGGCGTTGTTTGGTAAAGTTGAGGAAAACGTGGCGCTTTGTCCTTTGAAACATGACCTTTTAGTCAGAGAGATCAATTATTACTCCAGTGACGAGAATGGGTAGTATGTCTTTGATTCGTGTATTGCGCATCCAACTAATGATGGTGCGTTGTGTTACAAGGATGGGAATTATCTGGAAAGTTCGCGAAGGTCAAAGTCACGCAATGTGTTGTTTCAAGAATTTTCTAGAACTGTGACTCATCAGTTTCAAAATAGTTTGTGACTCGTAAGTTTAGAAATAGAGTTTATTGTAATTTAGCTGTAAATGTTTACTCTAGTCACGGTGCTCTAGTCAGGTGGTTGTTGTTGTTGTTGGAAAACGTAGCGCTTTGTCCTTTGAAACATGACCTTTTAGTCAGAGAGATCAATTATCATTCGAGTGAAGAGAATAGGTAGTATGTCTTTGATTTGTGTATTGCACATCCAAATAATGATGGTGGTTTGAACTTCTCCTTTGACATAGGATGTTGTGGTTTTAGACACCTAGTTCCTCAAGATTAACATTGGTAATTCACGTTAGAGTTGAGACGTTATCCTCACTTTTGCTTTTGGGTGTGTATTAGGGCGGAAACCATATGTCTTAAGACTTGGAACCATTAAACTCAAAAGCCAATCAAATCTGTCTCCACAAACAGTGAACTTGTATCAGCTTGTCTCCCGTAGGTAACACTTGACCCATTCATAACAAATTTGTAATCTTTGGTGCTCGTGTTATGTTTCCAGGTTATTGCAAGAATCGTAGATGGAAGTAAATTCGATGAATTTAAAGCGATGTACGGTGATACTCTGGTAACAGGTTAGAAACGACAAATTTGACCTATCGTCAAATGGTCATCGTGGTATTCGGTGGAGTGGGGCAAGGAGCTAAGGAGAGAAGTGGTCGGGGAGGGGAGGCTCAAAGCAAGAATGGGGAACAGGTTATATAAGCTCCCTGTACTTTCCTTGGATCTTCAGCATTGCTTACATGAAGTGAATGTGGTAATTAAGCAGATCCAATCAGCATTTTGATGAACGTACTCAAGGCCCCTCAACATATAAAGTATAACTGCCACACAGAAAAGAGCTGCTAACTTTTTATCATCTGCACTTGGTCAGGAACTAAGCGTTGCATAATATTGGGTACTAAATCATTTAACTCCTTGCGATATTTCAAAGGCAATATACAGTAAATCTAATTTGCGAAGGCGCTTGTCTTTTCCTTGCCGGTTACACTTGTTGATTTGGTGTCTTCTCGCTCATAGGTTTTGCTCGAATTCATGGCATTCCGGTAGGAATCATTGGAAACAATGGAGTTTTATTCTCGGAATCAGCTCTCAAAGGAACACATTTCATACAGTTGTGTTGCCAGCGTAAAATACCGCTACTTTTTTTACAAAATATAACTGGTGAGTTTTCATGTAAGGATAAAAATGAGCGGTATCATCGACTGACGTTTCGACGGCTTCATGCCTTCATTATCAAATCCACGCAAGCAGATTTTGGAAACTCCTTTATATTTAAAGTACACGCGTGTGCGCATCTCTTATGAGTATGATTAACAGAGAAGTACATTTAGCGACGTACCGGGAGTATCAAATGTCACTTTGTACTTTTTTAATCATATTCATGAGAGACACACGTACTTTCACAATATAAGGAGTTTCCAAAATCTGGTCACGTAATGATCTCATGGAGCCGTCAAAACGTCATTAGAGAGCTTTAGGTCGTGTTCTATTAGGATCAACCGTTTCAACTGCAACCGGTTTAGGTTGAAGTGGTTGAGGTTTCCCAGTTGAACACTTTTCCAACCGTTTTCGGTTTAAATGGCCCACGTAAACGACAGCGGTCGCTGCGAATGCTTTTTCAACCGTTTCAACCTAGTTTGATGCCGGTTGAAAAAGTTGATCAACCAAACCAACCGAAAACGGTTTTTTCCGAATAGAACACGACCTTAGATTCTAGGACGAGAACGACTACGAGTGCGAGATTTTCTCATAGAACAACAGTCAGTGCGCGCAAACCAGCGTCATTTTGGCGGGAAAAACCTTTTGCAACAATGTCGTTTCAAAACAAGTCAATAACACGGTAGCAGTTTTGGCATTTTTCCATTAGCAAAAAGGCTCAGTTACTAGCAATAAGAATAACTGAGCAACCTATACTGCAAAGAAATGGTAAGATTAATCGTACGGGTTATAAATTTGCTATATATTTTCGCTAAAAACGGTCAGTCAAAACTTGTACTGGTTCTCGTCCTAGAATCTAAAGGTCCCTATTCTCTATTCTATTTTCGCATTCCCCATAATACACTTTGCCTCCAAAATGTTGCATAAACCATTGCTTTCAAATGCAGTGTCCCAAGAGCATTTGAAAGCAATGGTTTATGCAACATTTTGGGGGCAAACAAAGTATATTATGGGGAATGTGAAAATAGAGATTTCGTTGATATTGCTCATTTTTTATTCTCTATTGCCTTTCGAAAACTTGAGTTCCCATTTCTTCAATATTTGTATTTCTTCAATATTTTGTTGTTTATGAAGACAAGAACTGAGCAGAGCACCAAATCAGTTTTTCTTTGCAAGAGAAAACTTCATCTTGTCGGAAGATGCTTGCTTAGCCAATCACACAATTATATTATGTAGGATATCTCAACAAATATTATTTTACCACAATTGCTTGTAATCTCACAATCTGATTGGCTAATTTGCCGTTGTCGATAAGAGTCTAGACAACGCTGCTCGCGTCAATTTGTCACCCAATGTAATAGCCAATCAGGAACGCTCATTGCTCTCGTTGATTTTCGCGCTTGGGCCATAAATCAACGAGAAAGAAAAAAATCCGTCTGTAACTTACAATATACGGTCCGCGAACTCAGTTAGTAAGAGGTATACTATTAGTGTTTTCTTGAAGGTAGTAAGCTGTAGTTGAAATGTTTTCTTTCAGGATTTATGGTGGGCAAAGAATACGAAGCCGGCGGCATCGCTAAAAACGGTGCCAAAATGGTCACAGCTGTGTCATGCGCACAAGTGCCCAAGATAACAGTGATCATTGGTGGAAGCTTTGGTGCGGGAAATTACGGAATGTGTGGCCGCGCGTATGGGTGAGGATAATGATTAATCGCGGCAAACGTTACTTAAAATAGATTAATCATGAACATGTTAACTGTGTAATGGATATCGTTGTTTCTTGTATTTCAGTCCTCGTTTTCTGTACACGTGGCCTAACGCACGCATTTCGGTGATGGGCGGAGAGCAGGCAGGTACTGTATTAGCTACAATCACCAGAGAACAGAGAGCACGGGAAGGAAAAGAGGTTAGCATTTCAAGAACTCAGAGAGATAACCAACGTGTTAAGTGGCATCCACTGACAGCTCAAAATAATAAGCAACATCTTAGGAACGTACTGCTCAGAAGCTTTCATTTGATTGGTCACTCTTGAGGCTTTGACCCACAGACTAAAATATTGTACCCACCTTTTACGTTTTTGTAGCACATTAATAGCATCGTTTTAATTTTTTTTAGCTGACAGCTGAGGAGGAAAATCAAATAAAAGCGCCAATATTAAAAAGATTCGAAGTGGAAGGCCATCCTTATTTTTCCTCTGCAAGGTACGTTTACGGGCGATAGATGTTTGTGCGGTGTTTGACACGACAACTTAGCAGAAACATTTTATTTTACTGATGTATGACGGTAATGACGATGGCTACGATTATGAAGTTATTAATGACGATTGTGATGGTTGCTTGTGATGATGATGATGATGATGATGATGATGCTTTTTGCAGATTGTGGGACGATGGTGTTATCGATCCAGCTGACACCCGTACAGTCCTGGGTCTGAGTTTGAGTGCCACATTGAATTCGCCAATAGATGAAACGAGATTTGGTGTGTTTAGGATGTAAATACAAGCTGCGCCAGGAGCGCGCGAAGTCATTTGGCCATGCAAAACCAGGGTCGAAGAAGAATACACGATCATTGAGACAAACAAGAGAGAATTGCAAAGAGGTTTCTACGGTAACAACCGACAGATGGAAGAAAGCTTTTTTCCGAAATTGTCGGACAAGTATGTTTCAAAAAGCTTTCAAGGATTTTCGTCAATGGACAACACAGTATTTTCATTTGACACTGAATCGATTGAAGCTTTTATTTAAAGGAAACATCCACTTCTACAAAATGATAACTTCAAAACCCTTTAAATAGTGTTTATTTTTTGAACGGCTCGTAAACTGTCACCGTAAACATGATTTGCGGCGTGTAGTATTCCGAGTTCCCCCGAGTCAAGATCGGAAAACTGAATCCATCTCGTCAAGAAGAAACATGCCAATTAAAAAAAACTGTGAATAAATCAAAACTTCCACTAGGGACTGTGTTGAATGGAGGCTTTTAATGAGATTTTTAAAGCAACATCACATGGTATGGACGTCACGTTACTACAAATGCTCTCTTTGTTCGGTTGCCGTGCTTATACGTAGCGCCAGCATTATCTTGTGTCTGGCGCTGATATTTTCGTCAAAGACTCTAGGATACCTGCTTATCTATGAAAGAATGTTAAGGACTGCACAGCAAAAAGAAAACTTGGTAGTGGCTACAGGGAAACTCAATATTGCTATCAAATTATGCGCGCAGAGAAAAGTTTTCCAGTTGTAGTTTATTTACTGTTTCAATGCATCTAATGATAAATCTGCTTTCAATCAACCAAGACTTACTTTGCCTCTTTGACTTCTGATACAAATTTCCCATCCTTTACATTGATTTTTGGACCGATTATCCTCTGTCTTTTAGAGCGGTTTTCAAATGCTTGTCGAAAGTAATTACGCGATTGCAATTGCAAAAGTGATTGGTTTAAAAATCTCGCGTCAGTTTATCAACCAATGAAAAGGAAAACCAAACCAATCATTTACTTGCACGTTTGATTTTGCTTATTGGCAAACGCAACCTGCGCTGTTATTGTCTTGAGGGTCGTGCTCTTCTCGCAGAGTTTGCTTTATTTCCTCAAGTTGCGCCAAGTTGTGGAGTTTCTTTGCGAAGTCAACGGCGGCCATGACCACCAACGCAATCTTTGCGATCAGAGCTGCTCCGTCTGTAAGCAGAGAGGCAACGAGCATGGCGGACACCTCAGCAGCGGTTTTCAGCCAATCTGCCCAGGTCATGTCTCGACAAAGACTCTTGATGATGGTCCACAGGATTCCAGCTGTGTAGCTGTCTTTGAGAAGGAAGAATATGGCCCGAGCTTTTTTCATTGCGCTGCCACCAGCTTCATTCCACGAAGTAATGAAAGCTTGTATCGCCTTCTGCATTTCCGAGGAATGCTCGATTGCTTTGACAGTGTCTTCCACGGTTGCCCTCATCGCACTTTCACTAACAGAGACTTTGATACCCACTACTTGCATCACAAGCATCACAGCTTCAACAATAATACTGGCTTTTTGTAAGAGACTTGTTGCTTCGATGTCAGCTAGGGTCGTAAGCTCCCTCCCAGGAAGAAACACCTCTCCTTCCCTTGTGAATTCCACCCGGTATTTTCCATCTGATTTAGTGGTTATTTCGACGCGAAATGTGGGAATTAAGAGCGATTCTTCGATCAATTTGATCCGATCCTCTGGCAGGTACTTTGCAAGCCGTTGACGAATGTCGGGCTGTGAGGAGAACTCCCGAGCCAATTTTACCTAAGTAACCACGTAAAAATAATCTATTTAGTTCAGTTAAAACAAGACGCTTCGCAAGTATCTACGTAGGATACCTTGTTCCTTTACTGTGCTCTCCGCATTGCTCTCATGATCATTAAAAGCATGACCACCTAGTCGGCGGTTTTTTTGAGTGTGAACCCAGAAAAAATTTTAGCCTCAATTTTTACCAGAATATATACTTTTTGCCAAAATAAGGGGGGGGGGCCCGGGCCCCTCCCCTAGATCCGCCACTGGTCACGTGTCTTACATGTAATCAAGTGACCCCAAGGTGATGCCGATTTGTCCTTGGGGCGATACAAATTTCCATGCATGGAAACTCAAACATGGACAGTCCTACTGACATAAAGATGCGCTAAATGGTTTATAACCGAACACTGGTGATAGGGTTGGGTAGAAGGGTGAATTAATAAAGTTATAAAAATTGAAAAATTAACTGTGATAGACATTGTCCCTTGAACTGTTGTGATTATCGTTCATGTTACATATCCCAATCTTATAGTTTATTTGTCCACTTATTCCTTATCCCTAAAATTTTTGACAGAACCACGCTCCTCAGGTTGACCTGGTAGCTCAGTTGATAAGTAAAAATATGGAACGACTTCCCCTCCCCCGTATAACTGAATGATAAGAACTAAAGGGGGATCTTTGTTTACAATTTTTTGCTTCATTATCCGAAAATAAAGTACTGAATATTGAAAGTGCATTGCCGTGTTAGTAAACTATCTCTGAAAATTTGAACCCGATAAGTACCAGATAATCTCTGAGCAATGATGCTTTGGAAATTCGAAATTTCAAAAAGAATGCAGGGGATCATAGTATTTGCCACCCAAGAATTCATCAGTTTTTGATGGCTAATAACTGACTCGTAATCAAAGCCTAAAGGCTTAAAATTGGAGACTTAATTAAGTTTCACAAGCTCTTTTACCTTTTGAAATCAATAGACCCCTTAGCTTGTATGGTTTTTTTTTTCCCATTCTAGACCACGTGATGTTCTCAAGGGAATTTCTCTTTTGTTTTTTTACAATTATGCATAAATTTAAAGAAAACGACAAAACTTTTGAAATTGCAAGACATGTTTCGACAGAGACTTCTGTCATCTTCAGTTGATTAATGTACAAAGCGTTAAGTTGAATTTATAAGTACGGAAAAAGTGCTAATTATGCCAGTAACAACGGAATGTACATAAAACGTGACAATGTGAGAATTAAATTAGGCATAAGTATTCATGTGCTTAAGACAAAATGTGAAAGAAACTGTTCCTTAGAGTAACATCACGTGGTCTGAAATGAGAAAACAAGCGTACAAGCTAATCAAAGGTATCCTGTGGTAAGCTCGTGGATTAAGTAAGATACTGCTTCAGGGAGGTGATATAGCGAATTTGTTTCACCCAACTAGTGGACTAATGCAAATCCTGCATTTTGATTGGCTACGCTCCTAGAGGACTATTAGTAATAGTCCTGTAATAGTCCTCGAGTAGCGAAAAGCGTGACGTTTTCTTTTGTTTTATTCCCAAATAAATATTTCTTCAACTTGCATTTGCTAACTTTATTATTGCCTTTTCTGTCCGACTAGTTGGGTGATACTAAAACAATTAGACGCTTCGCCCATTCGGATTCGCCTCATGGGTTATTGACCCTTGCGGGCAAAGGGTCTAATTGTTAAACAGCATGATGCTTTGTATGAGCAAACTTGTATGTCAATGAAACACTCTGCAAACATGTAAACAATGACGTCAGCTCACCTCCTCTTTAGCTGCTTTCCGAGCCGCTTTGATGATGTCATCTTTGAAATTTTGGTCCGCGCTTAGTTTGGCGAACTCATCGGGTGCATTCTTTGCTATTTCCTTCAAGGTCTCGTCCACTGCTCGGGAGATTTTTTCATTGTCTGTTGTCATTTTTGAAAACCTTACTGCTGCTGAAAACGAAGGGATTTCCTTTAATTGTGCTTTTTATGTTATATTGGGTATTTCAGTTCAAGGGTGCCCAACGAAAATTATTTCCAAAATGCATAATAACAGGAAATAGAAAACGCTGGTAAAACATTTTTTTGAGTTCTTTAATTTTGATGGGGAAAAAAAGGTGTTCCGCACTGTCAGGATGATTATGACCAAGATTCCAGCCCCCAGCTAGAAAGAGAAACTCCTAGCCGGCCAAAAGACCAATTTCGATATTTTAAAATTCAGTCCGAAACAAAAGGCATCATCTCGAGGCTCTGCGGATTAAATTTAAGGATTTGCATGAGTTTATTCCCCAGAGCCTCGAGATGATACCTTTTGTTTCGGACTGAATTTTAACACATCGAAAGTGGGCTACTTGCCTCACTGTTTCCCAGTCAGCAAAGAAACCTCTCACCAAACAAGTCAGAATCTTGGTTTTTTTCTCAACCTGCGATAAGTTGAACCTGCGGTAAGCTTCTCGTGAACGAGTTCTCCTCCGGTCTCTCCCAGTTTCTGTTCTCATCTAGCCAGCACGTTTTGAAACGCTAAAAATATTTTAAGTTTCCCAGCGAAAGAGTATGAAAATTAATTACTTGCCACCAAGTTGAATTTCCACAGCGGAACACCTTTTAGTTTGTTGGGTGCCCCTGCTAGTTATCCCGCTTATAATTGATGAGTGTAGAAGTTCTGACAGTGAAAATTGAGAGTGCTACGTATACTTGCCCTTTGACATTCTTCTCTCTTTTTTTGACACAGGAAATTATTTTTCACTAGAAATGGTATTTTTTAAAGAATTAAGGCCTTGAAAATCTGTAAACTGAAGTTTTTCAAGGGATTTCGGGGAGTTTTTCAAGTGTCTACAACTGAAGAAATACCTGTGCATGTAACAGCAGAATTTATTCACTTACCGATAGCTTCGACTTCCTGATCGATGGCAATGGAAACAATAACCTGTATTTTTGATTTCTTAATCATTTAAGTAAGTGCCCCTTCTTAATCGTGTGGTGAACACGAGTTCAGCAATTTGCATGGTCGATTCATGTGAGCGGCTTTTATAAACTCGCAATTTAATCATTGTCTTTTTTTGGACCGAAAGGCTCAAGCGTGCCTCGAGAAATTAAACTCGGGGAAAAAAGATAACCACACCATCTTTACAATGGAAAAAAAACATGTTGTTCTGAATTTATCTTCGTTAGAGGTTATTGTTGGAATAAGATTGTCATGTATTTAAAAGGAAGTGTGTGCCGATAACATGCATTAAAAGGTTAAAATATCACAAAGGTCATTTCCGTGACTCTACAACGTTTCCATGGTGGTTACAGTCTGAGAGGCTTAATTTTAGAACTTACAAAGTTTAAGCTTTTGCCTGGCTTTTCCATACTTTCTTAGGATAGTCGACAAGCATCTATTTAGCTGAGAGGAGTTCCGATGATCGAGTTTCTCCAACTGAGTCCCATTTGGTTATCTTTTATGCGCAAGAAAAAAAAAACTGCAACTGCGTTACAACTGCGTTACAGAAGTGCCTGATCAGTTTGCGTGTATTCCTATTTTGAGGTTTGTAATTTCCTAAAAACTGAGCTTATGAAATCGGTGGCTCGCAGCCAACCTCCTGACTGAGACACAAATAAAAATGGCGAAATGTCCAAATGTTGCACAGAAGGCCCCGTCTCACAACCCTTCAATTTTGGTAATCACGTGGGACAAAAAATAACCCACACACTATTCGCAAAGAGTAGAGCATGGAGTTACCGGTGTTGTGGTCTGCCCTCAGTCAGTGCAGGGTATAGCTATATAGGGCCTTACCGTAGAAAACTGTGAAAAGGTTAATTGGCCATTTCCGAGTTCGTGTGTGCCTGCTCTTCAAAGCGAGTCTAAGTGCGAAGTTTTTGTGATGGTGAAAAGTCCTATTTTACATATGAATGAAAATAATAGGCCATTTCCGAGTTCATGTCTGCCTCCTCTTCAAAGCGAGTCTAAGTGCGAAGTTTTTGTTATGAAAATTAGTTTTCATTCATATGTAAAGTAGAACTAATTACCATCACAAAAACTTTGCAGACATGAACTCGAAAATGACCTATTTTCATAAGAAAAACTTTGCACTTAGGGCGCGTTCGGTTGACCGTACTTGGGAATAAGAATACGTGGAATGATGATTAAAACGAAGTGTTTGGCGCGTTTCGAAGCAGCAAGGATAATAACAATATGTTTATGATAGCATTCTAGCAGATGTGTGACAATTTTAATGTGAATCTCCGTAAAACTTATATTCCATGTATTCCTATTCCGGAATACGGTCAACCGAACGCACCTTAAGATTCGCTTGAAGGAGGAGTCAGACATGAACTCGATATATTAAAATTCACCTTGAAAGAGAGGTTTAGAGGACAAAGACAAAAAAAGGAGATGGATGGTATGGAAATATTTTTGACATTCATTCCAATGTGTTTCTAATGTTTTTTTTGTCCTCACTGCCTCACTATCAAGCTGAATATTTGATATTTCGAAAATGGTCAATTGTGTCTTGCTCTTTAAATAAAGTTAACGTAATCACAACCCCCATTGTTCGTGTCATCCAACATGGCGACTATGACGTAATACACGCGGCGAACTATTTTTAGGGAGCGCTCAGATGGCTATTGTAGTCTCCTTCGCAGCCGTTATTAGGGTCGTCACACAACGCTCCTGATAACGACCCTGATAACGGCTGCGAAGGAGACTATCAGATGGCCGGCTGAAACATCGACTTCGTCCACGAGAGAATGGCTCTGCGTGCCTCGCTGTTTGTTTTACATTTTACCCCATTTCTTTGCCGTTCTCTTTCCTGACAAGGACGTAAAATGTTCACCATTGATGAGTGAAATAATCTGGTCTTATAAAGATTAAAATGTTGTTGTCACACTCGGGACTCGGGTTTAATTAAGGGGACAATTAAGTTAAGCTTTTGACTGAACATAAATGTTGTTAGGACATTCGCCCCTAAAGGCTTTCGCGTCAAATCGTCTGGCGTTATAGGTAAATCTAAGAGTCACTCTTGCGAAATTATCGAAAGGGAAACGCAAGTTTAATAACCCTGGAAACAAATTAAAACTAAATAAATAAATCGCTATCACAGTCCCTCTATTTGGGAACTGTCGTTGGATGTGGATCGGCCTGTTGTCATACTGACAAATGGTAGTACATACGGACACACATTTTCTAAAGCTCATTTAAAATGCATAAGTTATATGGCTAAATTCGTCACGTGAATGAGTTTTGATACCCAATGAAAACCCAGATGAAAATCACACTTGTCTTGGATCACATATCCAAACCACGCGTGATTTTCTTCTGTTTGCTCATTGGACATAAAGATTCATACATAAAAATAAAACAAATCAAACACAAGAACAATAGTTTGCTTCCCAAAGTTTCATCAAAATGCCTTCGAACGCCACAGAAAATTTCAAGAAGGGTCCTTGCTGGATACAATTTCCCTTGATTATTCGCATCCTCCTGGACAAATTCACCCTGCCAGTAGTTTAACGTGTTGCACCCATATTTGCCAGATCTGTACACGAAAATTTAAATCTACCCTTTGGTTTTGTAAGGTGTTGACATAAGAATACTCTCATCTAACAACTTTGATTCTTCTTCCTATTTTTTTTCAAAACGTAAACGGCGTCCGGCTTCTCCATTCTCGTCCCCATCGCCTTTTCGCTTCTCTTAGCCGGCGGGGCCTTGGCACGAGAAGATCTTCACTCCCGCATGACTTAAGGCCCGGCGCAAACGGGATAGACTGTCATATACTAGACTAAAATGGCAGAGGAAAAAAGAACCATTGTTATTCCGATTAGGCCTTGCTAATTAAGTGTTGTTATGTTTCAACAAAATTAACTGTTGTAGGGTAATGCGAAGTGCTGTTTTTTACCTATGTAATCCATGTGTGCATTAGCCCTACTAATGGAAATGGGCCCACACAAGAACAGAGAAAAACTCTGACCAGAGTGGGAATTAAATCCACGACCTTCGGGTAAGATCACCGCTTCTCCACCGACTGAGCGCCAAGGTCAGACGGGAGCAGGTCGTGGGAATTGAAGATGTCAATTTTACAGCAATGACGAAGGGTTACGTTCTTGCAAACGCTGGCCGTGTAGCACCTCATATTTAATAGAATTAACTATTGTAGGGTAATGTGAAGTGTTATTTTCTACCCATGTAAACCATGTAAGCGTATTGTTCTTAAGCTCCCTAATAAAGCTCCAAGTGTAGTTCACAGGACGCCCAGGCCTTCGAATCAAGAATGGTCAGTCAATGCTTACAACTTACTAACAACATGCAGCGCCAGCAAACAGCGTGGATTTTCTTCTTTCTGATTAACCTCACAAAAAGTGGACATCACTTGAAAGCTTAAGCTAGAGTCTGTGACAAAATTCCTTGGAACAGTACACGACTATACAGATCTGAAGCTTTCGCGACTTACTCTTCCCTCACACTGTTGTTTGAACGCAAGTTTCTGAGCCCATTTGAAAACAACACATTGTGGGAAGGCAAGGTATTGTAAAGTGTTTCAACAATTTTGTCTGAGACTGTAGCTTGCCATAAACGGTGAATTGCTGTTTGGGAAATACAAGGCTATTGTAAAATGGTAAACATGAAACTTAAGGACGGTGCCTACTAATT